>NW_027396651.1:0-124255 GCF_047715775.1 Aspergillus undulatus
ATATCTAGGGATACTATCCAAGCTATCAAGGCCTCTTCCTGAAGCTTAGATAGCCTGTGATTGTGGTTGCGACGTTCTGGCTTGGATTGGTGGCCCTTTAACCGATCGCGTAGGGTTTGTGGAGGTAGATTATAATGCAGTGCAGCTTGACAAGGATTTCGAATTTTCTTATTTTTCAAGTCTTGAATCGCGCATTCTATCCTGCCTTCTTGCTCTATCAATTCTTGTTTTGTTTTACGCGCTTTTCGTGGCATGGTGGTTGGTTAAAATTGATGGGTGGTAAACGCGTTTGAATTTTAAAAGTTGCACGGATGACCCGGGAAGTACGGGTCACCCGGGAATTACGTTAGAAGTCCGGACCGTATGACTAAGATATGACTAATACATCTCTTCAGAGGCCTGCGTACCACATTTAGCATGTGTCGACCTTTGGTGACCGCTAAGAATCCGCTTCAACGCCGAACTTACTATTAGTCAGCGTCCGCTCGGTCATATATCGTATCATTCTACTTCTTATTTTAGTTAGTTAGCTTACCCCTATTTCTTCTGTATATAGTGTAGCTTCGCTGCTAGATTCAATGGATCAGACCTTCATACTTTGGGTGGTGAGATACCGATGATTACAGACGCCGCGGACTCTGACAGCATGTCTTTATCAGTGTTATAAAAAGAGATCTAGGAGTAATAATATATAGTATTAAGATGCCTAAGCTAGGAAGCATTATTGTAATAGTTTCGAAAGGCTTGTTTAACCCTTCTTGGTATCTAGGGACAGCCTCAACCGCCTCAGGTAATAAAGTCTTTCCAGTTATAGGAGATAATAGGAGCATAAACAAGGTACTTCTATTCTAGCAAAAACTACTTTCTGCCGCGTTGACAGAAGCTTAGCACAACTCTTCCTGACATGATGCTCAATTGTTTGGCATTCCGAGCAACCCCGGCGGGGCTTTTAGGGGTAGATGTACTTCGAACTCCCCACCACCTTGCTCATTCTATTGCTCATGTCTTCACGCCATTAAGTCTCATGACTCTTGAAATTTCTACTCATTCCTACGTTCCGCTGTTTTACAATCTGATAGGAAATAGCTGGATTACGCCGGTAGGTCATTGAAGAGCGTTACAACTACTCAAGTGACTACAAGAAACTTTGTGGAAACATCTAATCTTGTATCCGTATGGATCACAAGGGTCAGCTGGAAATTTCCCTGAATGCACTCTCTCGATCCTTCATATTGACAGGCCGTAGAGAACTTCCTCCTTGCTGTCTAATGACCCAACTAGGCCGAGGATCGCGTATTTAGTGGACCAATAAGTAGTGCGCTGTTGATGAAGTTGCTCAAAAATGTCTTGTCGTTCGTAAACAGGAGCTTGAGTCCCTGGATTTTCTATCCCTTGCTTTTCTCTACGTTTCCTGGCGCCATAATAGAAGGACTAGATTAAGTCATCAAGTATCCCCTTCTCCAATAACAGCCCACATTTGTTAGGAACATTGTTCCAGTTACACAAAAGCTGCTCTTCCTGGCTCCAGGGATAAAGTATCTTGCTGCAACCGGAACTTGTCTAAACATGATCTAAAGAATTCAGTAACACAAAAGTCATTTCTTGCAGAGGTCCAAATCTTCTTTATATGGTCCTTGCATCCTTTATTCGATCAACCCTGATATGTTATGGGGGCCTTCTACAAGCATACAGCACACTCTTAGTCCACGGGCGAATACGCCGCCAAACTTTCTACACTCGCAATTAGTGAGACGCAAGAATGATATTTCTATCTGACCTACCTCCAGATGTCCTTAATCAAATAATCAAGTATTTAGATCTGGCGCTGGATGCAAAGTCTCTTGCTATAGTTAATCGCTCGCATCATAGACTTTTCAATGAGCTTGTCTATATACTCGACATGGAATTACAAGGATGGACTGGGGCCATTTATGCTATAGCAGAAGATATTTATACCGCAGTTGCCAAATTTCTTGACCATGGGGGGGGCACAAAGTACGCTCCTACTTTGGTGGACCGCTCAACTCTCTTATGTATGTGGCAGCTTACCGTGGTATGCTTTTGATGGTGAAACTCCTGCTCGATAGAGTCAATCCTCAGCAAAAGAAGGAGGTCGGAAGGGACTCCTTTGTATTTTACCATCAAGAATTGCCATGACGACATTATCAAGGTACTGTCAGAAGAGATATCTAATATTAGCAACATCCTTAGTAATTATAAGATAGCCCTCACTCCTTTACATGGCGCTTGCATGCACAAGTAACCTATGCTAGACTGTTTCTAAGCTCAGACATGACTTACACGCGAAGGATACCAAGGGCTTTAGCCCTTTGCTTCAAACATTACACCACTCCCGCTACTATAATCAGTATTATAATAATAGCGTGTTCGACACACCAATAGCTCTCCAAGAATTTAAACTCGATCTTAAACTTGTTGACTGGGACTTTTCCGGGTCTACCCTAATCTCAATCTTGGAGCTTGGTACTAAACACACGGATTCAAGAGTGAGAGAATTGTTCAAACAAGAACATCTGCCGCCTCCGAGATTCCACAAACAAGGCAAAACAATTGGTCATACTTGGATGGTGGCAACTAAGGATTATTCCATGACTAGATATCAGAGCTTGAAGGTATTAAGGGCTAGTTCTAGTTCAAGGATACGATCTTCTACATATGCATGGGAATAGATCTTTCTGTGCCGATGCCTGAAGGCGCGAAGAGAAGAATTGCTCCATTCACTGCCAGTAATTTCTCCAGTTTGAATATTACTTCAAATCCAAGCCCGAATACCTGGTGAATACAAGGTAATTGGAATCATGGTCAACTCCGAGAACGTTTGGCGCAGAGAACTTGTATCAAGATAGAGACAACTCCCGGGGACTCTGGCCACAGTGAAAGGGCCGAACCATTTCCCTAACTCTCCTCGGTGGCTAACCCATTCACCCAGTTACCTTGACGCAAGTGACAAGTAGGAAACCTTTCAGCAGACTGTAGTCCCTACAGAATTGATGTCACCAGTGCTTTATGATTTAGAGAAAAAGAGTCCTCTAAAAGAGAATAAGAGACATAGGGGTGTGAACAAGAGAAGACATTAGGCACCTTTGAAGCTGTAAAGTTCAAGGAGTGACGGGAGTGCCGGGAATGATGAGTTAGGTGTTAGCTTCTGAACCATTATGTATCTCAAAGCTTTAATTTGCGATTAAATCCCTTTTATCTTGTTCTATCCTTGGATACTCGACTTTGCCGTACCCAAACCGTATCGCAGCTGATAGGCCAAATCTTCCGACTCGATGAAAGGGTTCTTCGCAGCTCGCATCGTTCTGTCACTCGGAAAAATCAACGCTTGTGCTCGAGCTGGTTAAAGACACTGTTGGGCTCTAAGTCATATCCTGTCCATTAGACAAAATGCGGAGTTAACTAAGTCCAGGGTACGCGAGTTACAGCAAAAATGCACCATCCAACGTGCGGAAGGTGAAGCTAGACTTTCCAGAAAGGATTGAATCCTGGAACATCAAAGTGGATCAGGATAGCATACAGATCTCTTCATGTGCCACTTACTGGAAATGTTTGAGCTACAGAGAATACTATTAGTGGTGAATATGATCGAGTTCCGGTCATGTCATTAGTAATCATAGCTTGAAGGTGCTAATCTCACGACCTGAGCCTGAACATTGTCCTCTCAGAGAGTTATTTTGAGGTCGGGAAAGGTGGAGGGGCGGAGACTGGGGAGCGGACCAACGAGGATTATATTTCAGGAGTCTACTAACCCGAAAAGGAGCCCGAAGGAGCCCGAATATTCAAATGTAACAAATTAGACCTCAGCAGTGACATCTACAATGCCAAGATTCAAGCTGAAAGCCGACCCTTGGCAACCATGTGAACAGTGACCGACTTCGTATTGGATAAACGTAAGATTTGATTCCAACCTTAAATTCAGCTATTCAACAGTTTATAATCTTGATTCAACCTGAATGATTGTTCACTCCCTGCATCCTCTGAGAATCTGTGACGCTCGCCGGTTTGCTCATAGACGGATCTAAAATGCTCCTCCTGACTCGGTCGCGACTCGTCTCGTCCCTACGAGCACTAAATCGAACATGGCGCAGTCATGCGGGAGCAACCAACCCTGCACGCGCGGAAGAGCCCCTATTCGGTCGTCTGAGCGAGGTCGTTCGGCATACCTGGTATCTGGGATTCACGTCGTTCGGGGGACCGCCTGTTCATTTCCAGATCTTTCACGCGCGGTTTGTCGAGAAAGAAAAGTGGGTTGATGAGCAGACGGTAGGTACTATTGATCTGAATCGTATAGTGAGAGACTAATGGGTGTAGTACCAAGAACTCTTCGCCATATGTCAGGGTCTTCCAGGACCGGGGTCAACGAAGATGTTGTTTTGCTTGGCTTTGCTCCACGCGGGGTTTATCCCAGCCTTGCTCGCATTTTTCCTCTGGTTGTATGTATATACTTCTAATGCAGCTCTTGTGATCCATGATAATGTACTTATTATTAATCCGCTAGTCTCCCCGGCGCAATCGGCATGTATGCACTCTCGCTCGGCGTGCAACGGATTGATGAAACACTTCCTGCTCCAGTCTACGCTCTTCTCTCCGGCCTAAACGCCTCAACTGTAGGCATTATTGCTCTTGCTGCTGTCCAGCTAGCTGAAAAGGCGGTCCGTGACAAGATTTCCCGAATCCTGGTAATCTTTGGCGCATGTGGTGGTCTGTGTTATAGCGCGCTTTGGTATTTCCCTGTTCTTATGGTTGCCGGCGGTGTTGCTACTGCACTGTGGGATGGGTTGGTGTATCAGCAGATTCTGAGGGTGAAGAGTGCGTGGAGGAATAGAAATCGGCAGCCTGAGCCGGAGGGTGATGCTCCTGATTCCGCGGGCCTGGGGGATACAGCTGCGAGGAATTCAGCTCGGGAGCCGGGGATGGAGATGCTGCGGATGAGAAAACCGGATGCAGGGGCTTTGCCGCAACACCCAGCTAATACCCAGGCTTCAGAAGGAAGGGAAGGGCCCCTGTCACAAGACCATGTGATTCGTATCCGTGCTGGGATTATAATTTTCATTTTCTTCTTCGGTATGTCCCATTGAAGATCTGGAATGACGCTGTACGTGAGCTAATCCAGAACCCGCAGCCTCCTTTATCGCCATACTTGTCTCAAGAGCAAAAGTTTCACCACCCCCTTTGGCCCTCGATCTCTTCGCAAACATGTACCTCGCCGGCACTGTGATATTTGGCGGGGGCCCAGTTGTCATCCCCTTGCTCCGTTCCTACGTTGTAGACCCAGGCTGGGTCTCCAGTCGAGACTTCCTAATTGGCCTTGCTATAATCCAGGCCTTCCCCGGCCCAAACTTTAATTTTGCTGTTTTTCTCGGTGCACTCGCCCTCCAGACCACATCCTACCCGACAATTTTCGGTGCATTCCTTGGTGGGTTGGGGATCTTCTTCCCTGGAATTGCCCTTGCTATCGCGGTTCAGTCCTTCTGGCGTGTTCTACGGAAGCAGAAGTATGTTATTGATTTTCTCCGCGGTGTGAATGCATCAGCCGTAGGGTTAGTCTTTACGGCTGTATACCGGCTTTGGGAAATAGGGTATTTGAGCCCGGGGGAACGTGATGGGCAAAGTCTGGCGAAGGAGCCCTGGTGGGTTGTTGTCGCCGCTGTTACTTATGCTGAGAGTGCGTGGTTCAAGGTTCCGCCTGCGGCTGCGATTTTGCTAGGTGCTGTGCTTGGGTTGTGTTGGTATGGAGTCGTTGCTCCTGCCTGGTAACGGAGTGCAGATGTTGTGGATATACGCGAAGACTACTCAAGAGCTGGGTACCACGAAACTTCAAGACTCTAATATCTTCCTAATAATTAGTTTCAGACCACCTAGACCCAGGAGATATAACCCGATGGTAATAGTTCTTGCTTCTAAGAAACGGTAGTTTGTCTCCCTCCAGTAAAAGAAGTCGAAGTAGCCTTCGCACTGGACTTGCTGTTGTCGCTGCTCTCCGCGTTACCTTTCAAGCTTCTGCCACAAATGGGTGACGACGTCATGGCGGTTCTCTTGCGTAACTTGAGATCAGGCAAATTACAGCTCGCACAAACTTTCAACCTGTGCAGTATTGTATTATTCAGTCTCGAAATAAGACTCATAATGCACTAGATTAAGATGGTATTCGTGTGCCTTGGCGTATTAGGGTTCAGGAACAGGTCCGCATGTCTTAGGATGGGAAGGAGAAGCCGCATGCCACTGTACGCTACAGTATCAGGCAACCTACAACATAATAGGCCGGGACTTTTAGTGCTCACGTAACGCGAAGTCGCTGTCAATCTATACCTCGGGTTAGCCGAGACAGTCGCTGGGGTATGTCCGCCCGTCGGTTTGTCAAGCCTGAGAGTGTTCAAGGTTGGCTCAATGATCCCCACGAAGAACAGGTCCTTGGCTCTTTCGTCGCATTCGCATTTACATAGCTGCTGTGGTTTGTAGAAATACCCTGCTAGGCACAGGTTTTATGTTGATACAGGATTTTAGGTAATTTTAGCTTTAATCTTAACTTGAATAAGGTGGAAGAATATAATAAGGCTAATAGAGTTGATATTTATAGCTACTCCACTTGTTACTTGCTATAAGCTTTGTAAGACAGAAGTTTGCCTATTACTATGAAAACGGACCCGGCAATCCTTGATATAAGTGTTAGTATTCCGAGGCGAGTATCGGAGGTTGCGCGACAGGCTATCACGGGACTCTCCCAGCATTGTTTGAAGCCGGTAGAAGGGTGAATCAGGACGCCATGGCGGCGTCTTTCATGAAGCGCAATACTGCCCTGATCAAGGTAGGAGCACGAATTCGACGCCGGAGGAGAATCATAGTAGAGTTGACAGTTGACAACATTATTCTCGCCGCCGATCTTCATCGCCCCGATATTACCGCTACAGTCGTCTTGGGCACGGGGCCTGTAGTAGTACGCCATACTGCCCGTAGTCGTTGCTTTGTATGCAATGGCCTTGAGACGCGAAGCGGCTTGGTCCAGGACGTACTGCTTAGTCGAGAAGAAGAATTTCTGAAAGTTGACGCTGGGACCGGCACAGGCGGCGGCGGCACCGGCAGTGGCCATTTTCGTGGCGCGGTCGACGGTGCTGTGCACCATGGTATTATAGGATTGGTTTGAGCAGATGACTGCGCTACGGGCGGACAGGTGCTTGATATCTACTGGCGCGGTAAAGGTGAATGTGTTTGATTTGTAGCCGGCAGTATAGAATCCCTTCGTGTTGTCTAGCGTAGTGTATTCAATTGATCCGGTCGCGATGGCTGTGTGCTCCTCACGTGGAGAGACGGTATAAATAGTGGTAAGATCGAAGACAGACTCGATAGCCTGGTTCGGCGAGAGATGGATAAAGGCCACGTCGGTCAGGTGCGAGCGCACATATTACACCTCGACTCCAACAAAGACCACCTCGGAGCCTGTATTTCCTCGTTTGTATTCTCCTGTCTATATCCATTTGGTAGAATGTGTGGAGGATGTATATGGATTAGTAGCTTGGGTTGACCAGAGGCTGTATGAATGGGGACGGATGGGAGAGGCGAGGACAGGGAAACTCGTGGGAAGCACGCACCCTGTTCCTGTTGCGATGTCTGCGTTGCGTGCGTTTGCCGGGACGGGAATATCGGGATGCAGGAGGTAGCCGCAGGTGAGGGTTGCCCAGTAGTGCTGAAGGTTTAATCTATAGTCAAGGTAGTGGTGAGATCTTGGTGTATCCCTAGGGGACTAAGTGTCAGGGGCAGCAGTACTCCGTACCTAGCACTGGCATGCTGATTTGTGCCGACGAGGTATTCCTTTGTCGATTCGGGCATGACGCTAATGGGATACGATGGGATCTTCGTCAATGAAACGTCCGGGGAAAGTATCCGGATCTGGGGGACGGCCCATGGACGAATCCACCACTGATATCCGCATAAATCCAGAAACCACAATCCAGCACTGGCAATTCAGACAATCGGACTTGCTCAAGCTCGTCGCGCAGAGCCACCACGTTATCAACTCGAAGGACTGGTGGGCGTACATGGGGATCAAGAATGACCATACGCCGATCAACCCGGCGACGTATCCGCAATTCTTCAATGAGAGTCGGATCCTGCATTTTGCCGAGGTGTCCGGGTGGCAGTGGAGTCCAGATGATTTTATTCATGCTAATACAAGTCAGCAGCTCCGGCCCGAGGGGCCGTTACTTAAGGGCGCTGTGATGGCGGCGTGGAATGACAATGGACCAGATGCTTCGACCAAGTTGGAGATGTATTATGCCATGTGAAGGGGGATTGCGCTTGTTGGTGCGCGCGCGTGGAGTGGGAGTTGGGGCCGGAAGTTAACCCTGAGACTCTGGCGTCGAGTATCGATTTCTTCTCGCCTCTAGCGCCAGCTTCTTGACCGCGGTATTGTGCCTGATGCCGGAAGTGAAGATAGCGACGTTCTCTTCTCCTGGACTCGTCCCGCCTGCTCACCCGCCAACAACCACATCAACCTCGGCAAAGGGAGCAAGGGGATAACTACACCCTCACTCTGAAAGCCACAGGACCTTTTACCCTCTCAAGCAGCGACAACACGCTCTCCCTCACTGAAGCGGGCGAGCTGATTTTCAACGAAGACGGGTACATCTACCCGCTCCGCTCCGTCACGGCGGAAGACGCCCTGGAGCTAGATCCTGGTCACCCGGGCCGTATCTTGGTGAATACAACATCGACCCACGAGCTCGTCCGTGTTCATGCTGAGGGTGAGAGGCCTGTGAGTATTGTGGTTGCAACGGATGTCGAGCACGGAGCAGTAGTGTGGATTTAATGGGGAGTTGACGGGGAGGTTCGAGGTTTTTGTGTATGGAGGGAGGAAGGAACTTGCAGTTTATTTGGAGCCAGATGGCGTTTGTCGCGCCATTGGGAGAGGCTTTGGGAACCGGGTTATTAGAGTTGAAGGTTGAAAGAGTGGCGAGGTTTTCGGGGTGATGCTCTAAAACGTGAGTAGTTATAGCAAGATTGATAAAGAGGCAAACGAATACATACATGCTTGCTAGAGGCATTGTTTATCGTGAGGCATACTCCCGAGAATCATATAAGACAACATGATGAATTCACACGAAGCTCCAAGTCCCATTTATTTGGATGAAAAGCGAGTAGCAACATTAGACGCACCAAATGTTTGAACTACAAATGCCCACCATTGCATGCCATGACAAAATATAAATCGAGCGGGTACATGCAACGCTTCAACACCTTCCTTGTTCCACGAATCACAACACACATCAAATCCCCCCTGCTCAACAACACCAACACATTAATTATTCAACACATCACAAATCGCACCCCCGGAAGGCGGACTCGGATTCACCGGCGCAGGCCCCGGGTTCGGCGCCGGAGCCGGCTTAACATGCGGCGTGGGCGTGCCCCGATGATTGCACACATACGCACTCGAGCACCACTTGCCATCATCAAGCTTATAAACCTTATCCTGATGATAACTATAGCACTTGAGCGGCAAATTCATTTCGTACATATGCCACGCGTCGCCCGCAGCAATGGGGTCCTTGATGTTCGGATTAATGTGCACGGTAAACACGTCGCCGTTGGGCATGCGTGCGGACACGCCGCCCTTTTGGCCCCAGGGATATGAGCCGGACCAGGGGACGTTGACCATCATTGTTGGTTTGTTGGTGTCGGCGCCGTTGCCCGTCCAGACGTCGCCGGGGTAGTAGATCATTTCGCGGGAGGTGGAGCCGCCGTTGACGCCGAGGCCGATTCCGCAGTCGGCGAGGACGAGGTTTTCGTTGGGGGTTTTTTGGGATGTCGCAAGGTGGAGGAGGGAGAGTAGACTCGTGAGGAGGAGGACAATGTTGCTTTGTTTGAGTGTCGCCATTTTGGAGGTTCGCTTGAGGAGCAGGCAGGCAGTGTTGATGGACGAGCAAGAGCAATTGCTATTAGAACGGGCGAGGGTTCTTCTTTAACATTCATCGGGCAACCGGCGCTGAGACTGCGACAAGTTATAGGCCTGCGTGATATAGAATGGATGATGGGGCTTTGGGAAGTCTGTCGACCCAGCTGACGTGCGGGTACTGTGACCCTAGATAGTATTATGGAGCAGAAAACCCTGCATGCGCCCGGAGTGCATTTCAGCTCTCGGGGTTCTCCGGCATTCTCTTCAGCACTATCAGCTGTTTTCTCCCCCAAGTATTCACCGCATCGTATACTGCAGTGCTTGTCTGCTGCAAGGTCATGCCATGACTGCTTGGACAGTAGTGGCGCTGACTGCGAATTGCGAAGTGCACAAGCGGAATCGCCGATGCGGAGGATGACGTGGGGGTCCGAGAAGCATCTAGGGCTGAAAATCTTTCCGGGGAAATTGCAGCTGAACACACATGGCCAGTTCTCGACCAGTTCTAGACCCTTACTGGTAGGACCCTGAACGGGCAAAGAAAAGCCAATCTAGGATTACCTCTACTGATCTAAGCACCTCGTGCATAAAGGGCAAAATAGCTGACGACGTGTCAGGGCTTTCAGGCCAGCCACGTAGCTAGGGCTGAACATCCCTGCCAAGCAAACGGCGGCCTTAGTGGGGATCGCCAGTACTAGAAGAGTAACGGGGCGCTATAATATGCATAATGACGTCCTGTCATATATGTATCCACGGCAGGGATGTTGCAGTGTCACTTGACTTATTAGCCAAGTGTTTGTGGCATCGCACAATACGACAGGCGCTCTGACCCTCGTGCATTGAGGATACGCCCTGCGATTCAGGTGAGGCTTCGCCTCTTTCGAAGCGCGTTGGAAAATTAATCGCATTCAGCTGGCTACGACAAGCATGGCGTCTCTGAATGAAGGACAGCAATTGGAATGATATATCAAGCGGTTGGGAGCGCTTCAGAAACCCACGATTCTACAAGTTTAGCTTGCAGACCCAACTCCCAACCTCAGCGCTCGCAATGCTGTCCCTCAACCTTCCCAAACTAGCCCTGTTCATCCCGCTCCTAGGAACCTGCCTAGCAGAGCTCCTCACCCCGTTCCCAGACACGGCCAGCGACCTCGCCATCAAGTTCCAACCCGTCCTCGACTTCGACACGGACAGCTGCTACCAGACCGCGGCCATCGGCAAAGACTACAAGGTCAACTCTGGTATCGATCCACCCCTCGCTCCACCCCGTCCTCCAGGTCCAGGGCCAATTATTCGAGCCGCCACCGACGACGAGCAAGTCGTCTTCGCTGCCAACGCCAGCGGCAGTGACAGCGAGATTGGGATCCGCTCGGGCGGTCCCTACGCACCCTTTGGATGCCGCGACAAGGCCCGACTAGACCACAGCCAGACGTACGTCCGTGAGCGCTGCAACCACGGCTGGTGCGCGTATCTGTACGGGTACTACTTTGAAGTCGACACTGGGTTTTTAAACGCACACAAGCACGACTGGGAGCACGTCATCGTGTGGACGCTCAACGACCAAGTGTTTTTCGTCTCGTGGTCCGCGCACGGCGACTACACGACGCACTACTCGTCCACGATCCGGTTCGAAGGCTCGCACCCGAAGATCGTGTACCACCTCGGTTCGTCGGGTACGCACTCGCTGCGCAAGGCCGAGGCCAAGGACGATGAGATTGAGAACGATACCGGGCGGTGGTTTCGGGCGCCGCTTGTTTCGCTAGAGAAGATGCCCTGCGAGTTTAACCGGAAGCTGCTGAATAATGATTGGGGCAGTGCGCATAGTGATTTGAATAGGCTTGGGGAGAAGCTGGATAAGTGGATGCCGTGGGATGCGAGGAATAATGAGCATTTTAACCCGTGGGAGCCCAAGGTGCCTTCGTGGGCTGTGAGGGGGTGAATTGGGGATGGACGATAGCTATCAGTTCGTATTGTGGACGGCGGTCAGATTGGGCTATGGGCTTTTTTTTTTTTTTTTTTTTTTTTTTTTTTTTTTTTTTTTCAATTCATAAAAATGCACAGGTGATAAACAAAGCTGGTTCTAAAAAAAAAACTTGTCCAGTACGGATGGTATTTTGAATAGCTCAATAATCAACTCGCACTAGGCTCTTGGCAGTGGGGCTGGAAAACAATTGTCTTGTGTTTGAAGGTCAGACAGATTTCGAGACACACTGTAAGGCGAGTGGACATATCATAAGCTATTTGGCTTCATCCACCTGCGCGGCCCGGCGGGCGGTTTCTTAGACTCATCATAGACTCTGCGTGACATACTTTCAAAACTATACCTAGAAGGTCCATGGAATCTGAATTCGTGCTTACTATATACCTTTACTAGGCTTATTGTTACTAACTGGCTTCTTAATCTCGAATATCTACATATTTATTTCATGGATGTGGAATAAGGGTCAATGATTCAAGTCCAATTCACCAAATTCATCTTAATGGAAGCCTACAAGGAACGCTTTTTTGGATGGGTCTCGAACAATCGAAATTGGCATTGCTAGGATGCTACCCACTAGCAGTAAACAATAGGGACACCTTTCTCCTCAGGATTTCCCGGCTCTTCAGGTTCTCTCAGCGAAGTGGAGGTTGCTATAGGTGCATCATGAAGCGGGCAAAATCCTTCGATCTCTGTTCTTCCTCTGGTCTAAGCGTCCATTTATTCGAGGAATCAATTGATCTTGGCTGGTAGGGATGCGACCTCATCCATCTAGACCACTTTTCAAGGACAGAAATTGCTTCTGAAGGGGAAATTTGGAACCACTCTTTGTGCGCCTTAAGGCAGCCATTGCAATAGATTCGGACCATATGGCGCTTCAACTCCACATGACATAGCTTCTCCACACGGGCGGCATTTGGAACGGCCACACTCACATTGGAAGCAATTGGGTATATAGGCTTTGAAAGTCTGTTGCAATCGAATGACCATTTGTCCAGGCGTTCCTTGATTGAGCGAGTGGTGTACCCAATTTTGACAAACCCCTTGTTCCCATCAACCTCATATGCGTATAGGAAGCCTGCTGCTCGGTCCGCCTTCTGTAACGGGCGGATGACCTGTTCCCGCCACATTCTCTGGGTACAGAAAGTGATCGTACGTAGGGTCCTGAAAGGAGTTGTATCGTATAACTCTGGCCAGTACTCAGCAGGGGGGACCGATCTCAAATTCCGTGGTACTGGCGTACTTCGGTTGCACAAACTGGAATCAACGATATCTGGGTTTGACACCCTCGTAGATGCTAAATTAGCTTGAGCTAAGTCTGGGGTCAGATGGCCTTTATCGTCCGTCATCAATGAGGGCTCCGAGCCTTCCACATCGCGAATTTTTGTAATCAAGGACATCCAAATTTTCACCTGCTTGGAACTCTGGCTCTTGTGAACATGACAATACATGTTTTCTGAAAGGACCTGTAGAAAATATTCAAGTACCACATTGTCCGAGTATATCTCCGGTTTCGCAATCTCCTGTATAGTTTTGGAACAATTCTGGACTTTCCGCCCACCCATTTCGTAACGACAAGCCTCGTTGTCCGAATTCGTCCCAACGCAACGAACAGATACCTCGCGAAAAAGTTTCGAGATCCTAACATCAACTGCAGCATCTGGTCCGATACCGTTGCCTTCTAGTGATAAGGCTGCTTTCCACTCGTCAACTCGATGACCTAAGTAAGGGTCACGGCGGTAGTTATGGCAATGCACCGTTTCTGCCAGGAGAAGCAGCTCTTTCTCGTGATTTTCTGACGACCGTGGCAAAGACACTAATTTTTGCAACTTTGTGGAGGCTTTGATTTGATTTCCAGCTCCTACTGGCATGTTGCAAGTTTTACCGGCTGTTTTCGTTCGAGATCCGCACCTCCAGCTATCAAGACCCAACAGACCTTAAGTCACTTTTGCCATCTAATAGCTTCTTGTTGTCTAGTAGACGCTTGCCCGCTGCTGGTTGCTTGCTCTGGACGCCAACTTCCTGTGAATTGGGCGGGGGGCTGGAGGGAGGAGTGGGAAGCTCGGGATAATTAGTACAGAGTGGCCGCTTTTCATCTTGAGAGTTTCTCCTCCCCAGTAGAGTGGTTCGCTTTGTAGGTGCTAACGAATCTGGAGAACCCAAAAATCTCAAATCTGCTGTGGAGGACATGGTATAGGGTGTATACTTTGCTCAGGAGGAAGATGTGGTAGGTACAAAGCTTCGATTGTGCGATTAAGGAGCCTTGACTACAGAGACCACCAGTGTATTTGTATTTGCTGCGTCTTTTTTCTTCTTCCTTACGTTGTTGCGGATTGCAGCGGGGTGAGCGCATGGAGGATCAATATCCTTGCGCAAAAGCCAAGAAGCAGTCATAACGCCAACACGACGAAGAAAGAGCAACAAAAAACTAAGAACGAGCGTGCAGCTGTGTACTCATGCAAGTACCCAACATGTGGGTATATTGTGACCTTCTTGATTGGATTACGGTTACGCGAGGCTGCCTCAGCCGCCACGAAAACAGAGTGACTCAGGTCAGGTTAGCATCCGGAGAGCCCACCCATATTGGACATGCGTACATAGGCTGTTATCTGTTGTCAGCTAGGACTGTGCGTTGTGGAGCTTGTGTGATGGGGTTCTTGAGCCGCTTAGTGGGGCAAGACAGTCATCGGGGAAGTGCGTCTCAGGTCAATTGTTCGCGTTATCAACAGCCACCAGAGAACCACACTGGAGACCATGCTCGGGACCCAGAGAGAATTCAATCAGGCCCTACTCCTTCAGTCCTCTCTTTCTATTTGTCGCTGAAGGTAGAACGGTCTTATGGTTTGAAGAATGCCATAGTAGTTGGCGGTCCTTCGATAAATTTATTTTTCGTTTCCTACTTATGATAGGACACCACCACTTGACCGAGCAGCTTTTCCCCCCATCGGTAGACCGTACGTATACGTGGCACGTCACCTTGCTAAGTGCTCGATGCAGCCGCTGTCGTAAGGAGCCTCTTCGGTTAGATCGTGCCTTTTATTGGAGAAGATTGAACATCGATAAGAAAATCTGGAAAGGTGCAGCAAAATGGGTTGGTTTGCACTCAGCCTTTTGCGTCATAATCGAGCTTTGGGGTAATAATTTTAGGCACCAACACATGAGGGAATTTCCAAAATTTGAGGAAGAATGATATCAAGGCTTCCATACGTGCTGAAAAGCACATTTCAAAATTACAGCTGTCCGTAATCTCTACGATCATTTCCAAGTGCTTTACAGCTACAGTCCATATTCATTGGGCTGGCCAAGCGAAACATTCGATGGAGATCATAGTATCGAACAGCCAAAAGACTCTTGCTGTACCGAAATACGGAAATATGGAGCCTCCCCATGGACGAACTTGTCATTATAGCAAGTCTAGGATAGAGGCCGCTCTCGTAGAAAGAAGACAGCACCTGCACCATCAACACGTCTCATTGATTCTATTGTATCTGCCTCGACCCATGAAAAGAATAACGCATTCGATGCCTACCCGGAAGAAAGTGATGGAACATGACCCTGGTGATGTCGAAGCGTTCTACGAAATCATTTGCTTTTCCCGCTCTCTGAATATTGTGAGGGGTAACCGAATCAAGCCAGTGTTTTCTGCGGAAAATGATGGCGTTGACCTTGCGAAGTGCCGGCGAGATTTTATGGACGCGATCGCATATTTTTGCGCATACAATGGCAGTCCGGATTATGTCACTGCCGTGGCTTTAGGTAAAAGCGAGACAAAAGTTATCCTTTGGATTGCAAGCAACGCCAAAGTCTCCGGAAAGGTCATTGAGTTCTTGGAGAGTGATGTGCTCAACGTGGTTCAGGGGCTGGCACATGCAGTTACGCAAGGATCGTTGCCTCCGAGCAAAGAAGAGAGGGTTACCGGCCTCCTCAATAGAGTGTTGCAGTTTACCAGCCAGAAAACCTTCAAGTACTACCGCAACGCTGTCAATACATGGAAATGTATTTGCGAATCGTGGAATACTGAAGGTACAGTCCTCGAAATCATGTTTTTTCTTCTCTTTTCATTCTAATGTTCAATCGGTTCAGAGATCTCAGAACCAGATCTCGCTATATTCCATGGATGGTTTAAGAGGACATTTCACAAAGATGGAGCCATGCTAGAGAAATGCGACATGCCTGAGCTTGCATGTCTTTGTTATGCTCAACGAAAGAAAAAGACATTTGATATCCTGGGGCACTTTTCGAGCCGAAGCAACGAATATAGTCTTGACTATGAGCGACTACACAAGCTGCTCTACAAGTTGAGCAAGCATATTATGCTATTTGTCAAAATGATACAGGCCACCTGCTCTCTGCGCCAAGTCTTCCAGCGAGGCTTTGTTGTGCAGCCGATTCCAGCATCTACTCCAAAGCCTATACCCCTTCCGGAGCCGACTAACCGGGCTGTGGAAAAGATCGTGACTCGCATTTTCCCCGAAGAAGATGAGAGGAGCCAGTTTTACCATTACCTCGACCTATTCTATAACCTGAATATGGAGAGAATAATGGAGTCTCTGCGGGAGTGGGAGAAGGACAAAATCCGAGTCCATGCAGAGATTCTATTGATCGACTACTTGGACAAAACTGACGGAAACTTCCTTGATAACAACGATAAGTACGTTGGGTGTAGCAAACCGGCATGCTACCTTTGCTATCAATATATTTGCCAACACCCGGGTAATTATACACTCCCCCCGACCCACCAAAAGGTATACCATGCTTGGGCTCTCCCAATTGTACAAGCCAATGATCGCAATTGCTCTGCTAAGTATGAGCAACACAATCGTTTTCTGGGCCGAGTCGCGGAGACTCTTCGATCCGAACTTCGAAACGAAATGCGTCGGCAGTTAGCTCCGAGAAAATTCCACCCGGACTCAACAGCAGGAGCAAGCTCAGTTTTCGATGGTAGTAGAGCGAGATTAAGACCAACGGGGCTCGAGGACTCGATCCTTGCTCTAATCCGAAAGATAAGCGAAGGTTGGCTTTGTCAATACATTCCTTTGGAAGACAACTAACGCAATCATTTTCGACAGAGAAGAGTTCTAGTTGCGATGCTGACCTTGATGATGGCGGTGTTATGCTCTAGTGTTGATGTTGGAAGATCGCTGGATATGCTGCTGCAACGCTCTTCGGTAGAGCGTCGCGGTATTCTAAGGGTCTGGTTGCGGTTGTCTTCTTAATGTCCCACTGTTTACAGATAGTTCGTTCTGTGTTAATTGTAACAAGCGATGCCTTGTGCGAAATTTACTCCAAAACAGCTCCTATAGGCGTGCCATAAAATCCAAGCGTAGCTGACCTGTGTTTCGTGAAGCCTCAAAGGACCTTATAGCTTGCAAAATCAGGTGTAAAGTCTTAAAGCTAATACCCACGTCTGCCCTTGAATATCACAATGTCCTCCGCATCTTCATCACTGGCCCTGTCCGCGTCAGGAGCTTTATAATTAGTATCCGACTCTTGGGTAGCCTGCTTGATGGGGGCGGTCGGGGAGGTAGGCGTTAACTTTGGACTGGATGGTGGTGAGCCGTAGGTGAAAGTATCATCATCAACAGGTAACGTCCATTCAGTCTCTGAGGCTGAACAATGAAACTGCCGTCTCCATTCTTTATTTACTTTCTCCTCCAGCTCTGTTCGGATCGTATTGGTCAACTGCCGGAGAATGGATTTCTGATTCTCGGCGCGAGCCATGGATTTGCATTCGTCGCGCCCGATATCTGGTAATCGCCAATTCAGACAAATTTTGGAGCTGGCAGATATCCTGGAATACCTTGCAGGATGGTACGAGATGAATAGATGGCATAAATAACAGCTTGGCTTCGTACAACCGATATACTTGTCGTTTTCATCGAGAAAACCACCGTCGGAAAGTCCATCGAAATAATTTATAAGAATTAGTTCGGGGTGAACTTCGGTGACGACTGTCTGTGAATAATGCGCTAAAGTCTTGGTTAAACCTGGAGGGGCAGTCTGTTGAAGCTTCTGGAGAAATTCATCCTTTTTCGACGAGTCCGAGAACATTCGATTCGCTATGCCATCCATTGACAGTTTTCTTGAGAGAAGAGGAACTGGCAGACCCTTCGATGTCGGTAGGCTTTCTACCACAAGATCATTTGCAAGATCTTGATGCAGAGAGACGGCAGACTCAAAAAGCTTGAACATCATCTCGATAGTCCGACTTAGATTCGTAAGTTCCTTATAGAACTTCTCAAAATGGGTGACGTGCTCATTTCCCTGAAATGCGAACTTCCTCAGAAGTTCCAACTGCTCGGACTGTCGAGCATCAAAGCATTCTCTTGCCAGGACCCTCATGTGTTCTCGAGTTAAAGGTGCACCGTTATTGTAGAACTTATTCTGAAACCAAGCTTTGAATCGGAGACAATCTCTGTCCGCCTCTATACCACCGTCAGCACTTCTGATATGGCTAAGAGTGAGGCAGACCATCAATCCCTGTTTCCTACATGCCATTTAGTCCGGTTGTTATATCTGCCAAGCAAATCGGAGCGATATCATGCAATATTTTCAAGTAATGGGCGAAGGTCTTCTCTTTAGCGTAATCGAGCGCCATGTCAGACAGTTCGAGGACAATGCGATCTTTCAGTTCACCCCTTATATCATTTGGCTTTACGATGTGCGACAATGCGCGTAGGAGGCCGTTTAGAAACGGGACAACGATCTTCTCGGTTTCTCCAGTGCCCGCGACCCGAACGATAAGCAAGTCTGGCTGCCGTTCGAGAGCAAGAGCAATCTCACACTCCTTACTATAGGCACCGATGAATGCAACTGAATCGACGAAATCTCGGCGTCGCTGCATGATGCTGATGCCGCGAGCGCTGGCCGAGAAAATGGAGCGCGGCTTCGTTTGATCTCTCAGAGTTAATTCGTACAGGATTCCAAGCGGCTCGTAGAACCGACGAAGTTCTTTTGGCTTGTGGACAGCATACTGGGTCGTGGGCGCCATGTTTTCTTTTCTTTTTGTTTTTCCTTCTCTCTCACAGCAAGGGTCTAGACAATTCACGGTAATTTCAATGTAAAACTCACAACTCGAAAGGCAACAGGAGAATACAGATGGTTGAATGAGGCTCTTATTAATCTTGCAGCTGATTCACCTCGAAAGAAACGTTCCACAAAGGAGCTTGAAAGATGATGGCTTGAAATTGCCCCTGGAACAGCCCACTATCCCAGCCTCTTCCCCTCATTCTCGCATTTTGCCCAATAGCATACTCTCGACCTACACCATCATTGAGGTACTCGGCGATCGTTGGTCAATCCTAGCGTACTTCGAGGGAGGGGATAATCTTGTGCTAGAGATGCAGCTGCATTGCTGCCTGATCTGTGGTTGAAACATCAAAGCGCATAAATTGCGCAAGCTCTCAAGACATTGCCAATGCTCAGCTAGACTTGAGATTATTTCATTGGGGCAAAAGTTGAGGCTCTCCTGCCAACCTGCGATCCTTTCGTCCATGTGAGCTGTGCGGCTTCTGGTTAGCGTCAAACCTCCTTGGACAAACCCCGGGCGAGTCCAATAACCTAGGGATTTCACTCATCGTGTGGTTCGACTATGACGAGTCTTTGGCTTTCGCCTAGCACGCTACGCGATCTCACGCACCTCTTTGGCCTACTAAATCAGCCTGGCCTCTGTAGGTTGAAGGGAGTGGTGTGTTCATATTCTATTGGGTGAGGATCGTGGATTTGGCCACAGGCAAGAAGCCATGGGATTGTTGACCCCATATTAAGTGCTTTGGTCGACCAAGGAGAATTGATCTTCAAGGCTTCATGGCCATACTTACTCAAGAGCTTGAGAGACAGTGTCGGTACCAGAATGTCATCGCTGAATAACAAAAAAGCCGGCTGCGGCGTCGGGACTAAATTGCAAGCTCAGGCTAGAGCCTATCAAATAGAAATGTTCAACCTGAGTCGCAAACAAAACACTATTGTTGCTGTAAGTATTGAGCTCATTGGACGCGGTATAGTGCTAACCTCTTAGAAGATGGGAACAGGGACAGGAAAAACACAAATGTTGAATATATTCAAAATATGGAATGTCACTAACTAACAGCTGTGATAGCGCTCTGCTACGGATAGCCGAAGAAATAAGATGTGAGAGTTCAAACAAAGTTAGTTTTCTACCAGTCTAAGTGTGAATTTCCTAACTAACAAGTAATAGTTGATCTGGTTCCTCTGTCCGACAGTTGCGTTGTGTCAGCAACACCTAGCTTCCATTAAGATGCACATTCCTCCCATGTGCTGTCGCTCTTTCACAGGCAATGATAATATCGACCACTGGAAGACTAAGGAAATATGGGATGCCGCCTTGTCAAGTGTTCGCGTGGCAGTTTCCACGTACCAGGTCCTATTCGACGCACTCTCTCATGGATTTGTAAGAATGGACAGTTTATCCCTCCTAATTTTTGATGAAGGTAAGTTGAAAAGATACACAGATAACTTATATTGACTTTCTTTATGCTAATTGATTCACAAAGCACATAACTGCACCAAAAAAAGTGCAGCGAATAGGATCATGGAACGTTTCTACTTCCCGCAAAAGAAAAGAGTTCCAGCTAATATACCCAAGATATTGGGTCTTTCTGCATCTCCTGTGATATCCAAACCATCAACATTGAAGTAGGTTTAACCAGACTCCAATCCTTGATGTTATTAACATTTGTTACTGCACTCCCCTGTTTGCCTTGTACGACAACTGCTAATTCTTGATCCGTTGAAGAATGATCGAACAAAGCCTAGATAGCATATGCAAGTCACCAACTCATCATTATAGCGAGTTATTAGAGTTCGCGAATCTACCTTTGTCCATCATCGAGAGGTATTCGGGTGACATCAGTCAAACAGAACCGGACTTGTTGATCGGCTTGCAGAAATTGGTACAACTCTCGCTTGATAATGGTATGGGCGAAAGCGAGATGAAACCTCTTCGCGAGTTCATAAATGCTTCGAAAACGGTTGATGCCCAGCTTGGGGGCTGGGCGACAGCAAGATATATGACGGCATCGATCAAAGACTTCAAGAAACGCTCGCGAGCCAACGCAGAAATGCAATTGTCTTTCACCCACAGGACAGACTTTGTGATGGGCATACTCCGTCAGCTGGGTACTCTGGAAGAAGAAAGTTCGCTGACGGAGAAAAACCAGATGTCCCCGAAGTGTCTGTGTCTCCTTCGTACGTTGATTCGGGTTTACAGCACCAAATTCCGTGGCATAGTTTTCGCCAAAGAGAGATCTACTGTGTTTGCTCTAAAGGATGTCATTGAGCATCATGCACAAGCTGCGACCCTATTTCGTTGTGGGGCGTTTGTCGGATTGTCCAATGTTTGGGGATGTTCAAGAATTGGTGATCTCCATTCTGCTCGTGATCAAGCTGAGACATTGCAGAAATTCCGCCTGGGATACCTGAATCTTATTATCACAACCGACGCCCTGGAGGAGGGAATTGATGTTCCTTCTTGTAATGCTGTTGTGAATTTTGACAAACCTGCGAATCTGAAGTCCTTCATCCAGCGGCGAGGCCGTGCTCGACAAAAAGACTCGGTGTTCATAAACATTGTTGGAGATGCAGAAAGCGAGAGCAGCCTGAGCCAATTCCGAAAGGCTGAACAAGAGCTCATTGAAATTTACCAGGACGAGGGGAGAAGACAGGAGGCTTTGGAAAGGAGCAACGAAAAGCATAATGGTAGCTATCTGTCATTTGAGGTTGAGAGAACAGGGTAGGTATCCCTCAAACCTACAGATCAGAGAGGCTGACGGTTTAGCGCCCAAATAACGATGCATGAATCGGTTGCCTATTTATACAGGTTTTGTGCCAGTCTTCCAGTTCAGCCGTACGTGAGCAACCGGCCAGGCTTTATTTACCGATGTAGTAGCAGTGGTTTGATCCAAGCTGTTGCCCAATTACCCAAATCTCTCGACCCTTCTCTTCACATTGTCAGTGGCTCCAAATTGTGGTCAAGCAAGCGTTTGGCGAAGGCGGATGCCGCCCTCCAGGCATATATTGCACTGTTTAATGCGCAGCTTGTCAATGATCATCTCATTCCTAGCCAGCCAGAAGATATACTGGGTCAGACATTGGCGTCTAAATCACACTGCAGTGTCCTGGCTCAGTATAGCCCTTGGGCTGATGCTGCACGACTATGGGCTGAAAAATCAGCCCTGTTTTCGCACCAAGTGAGAATCTCACGTCCAGGTAAGAGTGACACTAGGCTTGTTATGGTCACTCCAATACGTATACCATTCGAAACTCACATTCCATTATTCGTCTCGCCTTGCTTAACATACACGGCAACAATTTCCGCTGGAAAGTCGAATTCTTGGCAGAACATTTTAATTGGTCGTCAGGTCACACGCCTCATTTTGGGGTCTGTTTTTCGCAATCGTCTGCCTTTCAACCAGGATGATTTCGTCAACCTGTTTGTTCCGGATGTGGACGATACAGAGTTGGAGCCTTTCCTCTCCGGTAATACCGGAACTAGGACATTGTCAAAGGCACTAGAAGACGGGGTCGCACTTCATTCTCTCGGTTTGCTGAGAGACACGCAAAACCCATGTCTTGCGCGCGTGATCAAGATACCACCCACCCCCAGGGATGCAGAAAGACTCATGGCATCAACATCATTGGACTGGGACACATATCCTCTTCCTTGGCGTCTCAATTTTCTCCGTGCATTTCACGTTGAAGAACAGACGTCAGTTGATATCAGGAGAAATCCGAATTCGCCCAACCGCAGGGAGCCTTTGAAGTCTAGAAATTTCGAGGTCGACAGACTTCCCTTCCAGTACGCCGAGGCAGCTCTCTTCCTGCCAAGCATTACTCATGAGATTGAGGTCTACCTCGTGGCTGAGCATTTACGTCAGCAGTTTCTCAATGGGGTATCCTTCCAGAGAATAGACCTACTCATCACAGCGATAAGACCGTCATGCACGGAAAATAGAAACCAATTTGAGTCGATGGCTTTCTTTGGAGATACAATCATCCGGTTCATTCTATCAAAACAGCTATTCCTCCATCACCCTCTTTGGCATGAAGGCTTACTCTCGAAACTCAGAGATGCCATACTATCTGATTCGGGGCTCGCGAAAGCCGCAGTCTCTAGCGGACTCGCGAAATTTCTAGTGACTACAAAGTTCAACGGCAAAAAATGGAAGCCGGCTTTCATTTCGAACTTCTCTACTGAAAGATCGGCTCAGAGAGAAATTGGTGCCGCAAGCTTGGCGGATATGATCAAAGCCGTGATTGGCGCCGCACATATCTCTAATGGACTAGACGACGCTTCGAAGTGTGCAGCAGCAATCATTCCTAGATTCAAGGGCTGGCATGATTCGTCTCTACATGATGGCGACTATATGGAGACACGCCCGCTGGACATGAGCTTCTCTAGGGAGTGGGATGTTATGGAATCTCTGCTGGGTTATAGCTTTGGTGATAAGAGCCTTCTTGTGGAGGCGATTACACATCCGTCCTATATTGGCCCCTCCCAAACGGCATCCTTCGGAAGGCTTTCTTTCATTGGGAACAGTGTTCTGGACATGATTGTCGTGAACTACTTGCAACGTCAACATGGCTATATGAAAACTGATAGAATGCAGTCCCTGAAAGCGGCAGTCACAAACAACAGGATCTTAGCCTTTTTCTGCTTGGATTTTGAGATTGAGCTTCAACAAAAAGACGTTATCACGAATGACGCTGCCAACATACGCACCACGGTCAAGCGACATTCGTTGACTATGCGGAACTTCCTCCAATTTCATGGTCAGGAGCTGGCTCATCAACTATCCGAGTCAATCTCTTCGATAGATCTCTGCAGGATACGGAAAGCCTTGCAAACAAGCCAAAGGTATCCTTGGGCAGACCTATCAGGCTTTCCACCGTGCTCCCCATTGTCGGATGTGGCTCAGAGCATCTTCGGGGCGATATATGTGGACTCGCATGCGAGCATACACGATTGCGAGCGTTTAGCGCAGAGAATGGGCATTCTGCCCGCTTTGCATGGTTTTATCGAGCGAAACGTGGTCACTGACCATCCGAGAAAAATCCTTTGCGCCCTCCGTCCGAAGAGTAAAATCACCTACCATATCCTCAAAGATCATGAAGAAGCATATCGATGCCGCGTCTCAATGGACGGCTCCGACGTGGTGACCGTTGAAGGTTCAAAAAGCAGAGCAGCAACAGTCGTCTATGCGGCGTACGTGGCTGCATGCCATTTATCGAAGCTGGAGTCCTAGAGAGGAGGCTTGATCGTGATGAAGGTCATCTGGTGGTAAGATAGTCGTTTATTTTGCAATTTATTTAGCCAAAGAACCCGAGACACTAACATGCTAACATAGCGATCCGTATCTGCCGTAGGCGTGCAATTACTGGACCAAAGGCGAGGTTTATCAATGCGAGACTCGCCTTCGTGAGCACAAACAACTCTCGTGCAAATTCCTCCCGTTTCACCGGCTTCCACGCAACATCCACGGTTCGAAAATCGCGGCCACCACGTGCACGAGAGCGCTAATGCGCAGGCTGGCAATCATGGTAGGTAGGCCATGCGTGACTCCATCCGCGCTCCTCCAGCTGGTTCACCTTTTCCCTCCCCCATCATCACAAAACTAACCAAACACACTTTTCTCTCCCAGACACCTCCCACCGCAGCCCAACAGCCGGATGATTCAACCCGGAGCGGTGGCTCTCCACATCCACACCCCCAACAGAACGCTATACCACGGGCCTGCACCATCTGAGCTTCGGCGCCGGCTCACGGCGTGCTCGAGTCAGTTCATTGCGCAGCGTCTATTGTACGTTTCGCTTCTGCGCTCGTTATCCAGTTACAAGACTGTATCTAGTAAAGACTACCCATAAAATACGGACTATGTCGAGTATAATGAGGTTAAGAGCGCGATTGCCGCGATTTCGAGGGTTGAAGGGGGTTTTGGTAAGGTGCTTGGAGGAGGCGGAGGGGAGGACAAGGGACTGTTATCGGGAGGAGTAATCTTGGGATTACGTAGGGTGGGAACAGCTGCTGAAGCAATCTAGTGAGATTGGGGATTGTGTTGACGGTTCCGATGGATGATGAAGAAACAAATGTCAACCACTATTACATTCTCTGGCTGGAGGGAGAGGTACGCCGACGGTGGCGGTGAGTAATGACGTGTTATAAATCTCTTGAGGCCTTGAGCCAGACCCTCGGAATCTAATCCCATGCAGCGAGCATGGGAAGCGTGCTACTCGAATCTAAATAAGTGGTGCGGGATGCCTAATTGTGGTCGATTAGGGTTCGCTGGCCGCAACGCCCGGGCGCATGGTTCACGTTCCGTGGAAGTCTATGAGCACAACACAACTGGTCGAAGCAGGCGGCAGTTACTTATTCCATTCCTTCGAGCTTTGCTGGCTGCTAGTCATCTGTTTTTCACGTGCAGGCGGGACATTTTGGACTTTGTTACTTCTACATCGCGATGGTAGATCGTGAAGGATTTGTATTCCGGGGACCTGGTCTCGAGGAAATAATGAACAGGTCTGTCTACCCAGCGCGAGGCGTATCCCATTGAAAGAAGAAGGTGTAAGTGTACCTGAGAGAAAAGGTCTCAACCTGAGCGAAGGGCAGAATGTGCCTGGCTGTACAATCTTAGTGGCAGATCGTGCAATAATCTGGACCTACTCACCTGCTCCTTTCAGAACAGAAGTTATGAGTGAAGTCCCTATCTACTGCTTTAGCTACTTGAAGGAAATCATTCTTTTCTTCTTAAGTCTATTATAATGCTAAACTCTCCTCTTCATGAATTCAAAAGTGCATGGCTGGGTGAACCAAATTGCACACACATCCTAGCACAAATAGGGCTAGGAGATGGAACTAGAACTTCATACCCCATGATAGAAAAGCTATCATCACTTTCATGACTGAAGAAGGACTTAGGTTCCAGGCCCAGGCAGCCAATCTTGAGCCAACAAAGTTTTCATGGCTACAGCTGCTCTCTTGGCTGGGATGTACTCCCGGGGGCTGATGTCCACATCGAACCGTCATCCACAAGTCCAGGCTGCGCAAAATATTTCCGCAGTTACTTATTTTTCTATTAATATATCACTGCAGGTGGCTGCCTTTGCTCTTCTCCTGCCATCCTGCTCGTTTAATCCACGTCGGATTCCACGTCCCTAGCTCCTATCTATCTCGATTTGGCGATCCAGTTCATCATCAGCTTACCAGAAGAACCTCGATAATGGTTCTCTTCGACTTCTTCAGCAACGCATTCACTAGTGCGACAACCCAGGGCGAAAGAGCAGTCAACACCGTCATCAACATGGCCACTCCCGACCCGGAAGCGCAAAACTGGGAAAGGCACCAGCGGCTACAATGCCGCCAGGCGAGCCGTGACAGCATAACCCTCACGTTCGACAGGCTCTACTACTCCCCCTATGCCTACATCGACAACGCCACGGCCGAGCTCCACAGCATCAAAATAGAAACTCTCACACTCAACACCGACGGCCAACAAGACACGCGCATGCCCTTCTTCAAGCCGCCCTCGCTGTCCTGGCTGACCATCCACCCAATCAACCCCAAGCATAAGAAGACGCAAGATCGTATAGCGGAGGTAAATGATGCATGGGCGGCCGCCAAACGAGGCGAATATTCCGAGTGTCGGATCCTCGCCACGACGCTGGGCAACGAGTTTACGCGGTATATACGGATTCGCCCGGATGAGAGCTACCGGCTGGTTCCTGAGGACCGGCCGGACTTGGAAACCGGGTATAATTTTGATTTTCTGAACAGCTTTCCGCTTGAGGAGATTTCGGGGTGGACGAGGAGGTGAGGAACCTCGTACATATTTCGAGGCTGGTTATGCTTGCTTCCTGGCCGCTGCTGATTTCTTTTTCTCTAGCCGGTTACCAAGCTGCATTCAACACCACAGATACATACGTCCCACTCTCCCCGAGCGTTCAGATAAAACAACGCCGACCAAGACCTGGTCATCCACATTCGGGGATACTTGGATGCGGAATGACGCTAAGCCTCACCTTAGCTTTATCATGGAACATGACGTGCCCGCAAGTGAGGATTTGCTAGCCACAGAAGTCATGACGATCTTGGGCATGATACATGGAGGGCTTTCTGCGTTTACCCTGGAAGAACATAAGATTGTGCCCGTGAGTTCTGTCCGCCTCGCTGATGTTGCAATTACTGACCATTGAGAATTAGGTGAATGTTATCTCTTGCTTGAATGGGTATGCTGCCCGGGTCATACAGGCGTACTACCGGGACGAGGAGCTGCTCTTATACAAAAGCAAGCTGCATTTCTTTGACAGAGAATGTGAGCGGCAGAGGAACATCAACCTGTTTCTGCTTTACCTTGCTTGTCAGCCGGTTGGGGATACCATTGCGTAGTATCTTCGCCTGCTTTCCCTTACAATGGCGTCCAGATGGATTTTTAGTGCATAAAATAGATAGAATTTATGTAGACTACCTCAACTACATTACTGACCATGTTTCTAAGTTACGAAATACCGATTGCACATCTTCCCAACTCCCTACTCGAATCCAACATCGATTTCGTAAAGATCATCACATCCATGACCTCTTTGCAACCCTAGACGCGTCTATGAAGTGGCATCTTCCGACGAAGCCCCATCAATGCCTTTAACATCACCGCATGCTCTCCTACGCCTGATCGGCGTTGAAGGAAAGTCTTCCTCCCAGGTATCACCCGAGAAAGGCGGAATACTCGGCTCACATACTTTCCTCTCCTCAGGCAGCGTGCCATCCAAAAAGTAATCGCGAACAACCATCCCCGTACAAATCGAAGGCTGCCCAATCGAAGCATGCTGTGTGTACGTAAACTTAGCCTGATAATACAACCCTCACTAGAACCATGCAGAAGTCGGTAGTGTTGGATGCTTACCCCATAGCCATCATGCCTGAGAAGCACACTCCACTCAAACGCCTCACTCGCATTCCTTGCCGAGATAAACGGCACTGCGGGGCATGGATAGAACGGACTCTGGGTCCTGACGTGCAAGTTGCCCTCGCACCGTCCCTTTGCAGACATACGCTTATCCCACTGCGCGCACTGCATGTTAGCGCGGACGTTAATGTCGCCTCTGAACCGGCTGAGATTGTATGCGATATCTATCACCGGCTCGAACTGCTCGAACGTTGCTGCGCGAATGGTCTTGTCGCTGCATTTTATGCCCTGTGTTGATTCCTTGGCTGTTGGGGACGCGCTGGAGAAATCTGCCAGATTCTCCGCTGATGCGGTTATGTTCTTCGTTGCGACGGCGTAGACGAAGTCTGCTAGTCCTGATCAGCGATTGGTTGTGTAGAGTTCGTTGAAGATTTGGCCTTTAACGATTTGATATTCCATTAGTGCGGAGCCTAGTGGGATGGGGTGGTATTTGAGGTCGTCGAGGAGGGAGTAGAGGGTTGCTTCTAGTTCTGGCCCTAAGGAGGCGAGGTGTGATAGCTTGCAGAGATCGGGGGCGTCGAGGCACGAGGAGCAGAAGCCGGACAAGGTCTTGTCGGCGTCGGCGATTTTCATGTCGTCGCTGTGTAGGCAAGGCTAGTTATTAGTCTTGAGTATGGCCTTCTCTGGTATGGATCTCATGATATAAGTTAGAGCAGGGTAGGGGTATTTGTTGTAAGCGGACACTTATTATGCGTGATAGTACTGATACGGATTCAGCACACCGTCCAGAGTAACGCTACCTACTCTGTCTGGGAACATCGCTGCGACAGTCGCGCCTAGGGCTGTGCCGTATGAGAAGCCTAGAATTGTGTTTAGTCAACATATGCACTGCATCAGTGCCTTCCACACGGTAACAGCCACTCCCCCCAATAATGCAACAGTCCATCCCCGCCAAGCGCATCGACAATCTGCATCATGTCCCGCGTAATGAATGCCGTACCATACAGGTCGCCAGTCTTATTCATATATGCGTAACATGAATCTGCGAGGTTCGTTGCCGCTGACCATATGGATCCCGCGGCCGTGTCTCATGCGTTGGTGACAACTGGTACTTGACCCAGCGCAGCGAGTCTCTCCGCGTCGGTGTTGTAGCATGAGAAGGGGACGGTGTTTCCGACGCCACTGCGATTGGGAACGTTAGTTCAGCGTGAAGTATAACGAGTGAGGAAAGAGGTGATGAAATGTAGGTACGTACCGAGTGTTGAAGGTGACAAGGTCAATTTTGTCGCCGAGAATACTAACAGACAGTCCCCATTGGTATCGAAGTCCCTAAATATATCAAATGTCTCATCCCAGTCTTACGCATGCAGTTCAGGGCCAATATTAGCTATCGCGTCCAGTGAGTTCTCGCCCGGTCCACCGGGGTTGAACAGGACGGACTTCCAGCCCCAGGGCTTGCTTTTGCCCTCAATCTTCGCGAGTTCGAGAGTCACGGTCTTGTTCGAGCTTTTGTCGTTGTGGTCGAGCGGGGCATCGAGTGTGCCACATATCAGAGGCGCCGTTTGGTTTGCTGAGCATGGCCGCCTGTCTATTGATTTTCCCTACCACTTGTGCGAGGGACGGGGAATGGGCGAGCAGGCCCAAGATGATATTTGAAAGTCGAAACATTGCAACAAGGGAAATTGTAGTAGTAGATATCGCAAAGAGGTTGTTTTCTCATTGTGATTCAGGCTCGTATTCAAGATTTATATAGATGCCATGGGCCCGGGGACTATGCATCCATACCGGATTGGGAAAAACCAGCCGCTCGGGCGCCGTCTGCAAACGAGTGCTCTGTCAATCATCTCCTCCAGCTAATCAGGTTAAGCTTCAATCAAGTAGTTAGCTCTTCAAGGCTTGACTGCTTAGCACTAGACAGGCCTTGATGAACATCGTACAAGGCTGTGCCTGACACAAAGCCAATGAAGCAGGTGCCGATGCAGCCGTCTGGCCAATACGAGATATGCCACACGCCACCGATGTAATGACGGCCCCCAAGCAAGCTTGCCAGCAGTAGCAGAGGGTTCTGATGAACCAATGTATGCCGTATTCGTACATACACTTCCACTCTGGGTAAGTCTCGGTTTATTGTGCGCTGTGAGATGTGCGTGGCTTGTCCGCGGGACTTAAACCTCGATGCCGAAGGAACGGCGTCTTGTGTCCCCTGTTTCCGAACGCTCGACATGCCTGTTCTTTGATTCCAGCTTTAAAGCATCAATTAGGTGCTTTATTCAAGCTTAAGTTTTGCATTTGCTATGTGTCATCTACAGTTTTAGGTAGGCCTTACAAAGTGACATTGGCTCACATTACCATGCGCAAAGAAAGAGAAACAGAGCGAGATGACAAATAATATGGAAATTAAGGGGTCTTTACCACCTCTCATGTTCAAAGGAGAGCAGAAACACAAAATAGCCTTCTAACATCCAGACTAAATACAATGAACTGAGATGCATTATACCTCTGCATGCTGTATCTCCTAACCTGCTGCACATATAGCCAGCCTAGCTTGGAAACAAGGACGCTGAGTACGCGCTGAGAAGGACAAATTAAAGTGATGAAGGCAAAACCCATCGGAGACCTGCTCGACAGTCCTTCAAAGAACGCCCTCCTCGAAATCCACACCAAAGCGAATCAGGCTTTCCACTTTAGGCCCTATGTCATCCAGTAATTTCAGGATACCGCGCCTATACTTTTCGTCCTGTCCCTGCCATTTTCTTGCGCGCTCAGAGCGCTCCTCTAGGGCCGAGAGAGCTGCAACATTTCAAAAGTCAACTTGATGTTTCTATATATATGAATAAACGTATGCAAGCAAGAATTACCACTTACCAATCTCCAGGGCTTTATCCAGCTCTTGGAGAAGACTCTTTGCACGGTCTCGGATGACAGGAGCCATCAGGTGCAGATGCGGCTTGCGGACATCGATGTCCTCTTTGGGGTTGAGGTCAACGTCGTGCGACCAGCGCTTGAAGAAGTCTGAATTCGCGACTATAGCTGCGCACTCGTCGCCATCTCTTTTGTTGATAAGACCATGGATGCGGTCGAATTTAGCGATAATCTTCTTGCCGTGGTCAATGAGATCCCGGTCAATGTGGTCCCAGTCCGAAGAGGATGGTTGTGACATTTCGATGGGTTGGTTCAGATAGATGATTTTCGGATGATGGAAATTATGATTTAGCAAGAAATAAGCAAGCATTTTCAGAAATGTACTGCGGTTTATGTAGGTAACAAGCTACACTCTCGAGACGCATTGTTCAAAGAGTCCTTCAAAGCGACATTGTTCCAGGCCGTGCGTTCCGTACACTTGATCAAGAGGTGGAACCACTGTCTGCGATAAACATATAAAAAGTGCAGAGATAGCATTGAAAACGGAGCTTGAGATATAAAGGATGGTTGTTGGAGTCTTTTGGGGTCTCTACCAGTGACCTATCTTGTAAAAAACCTGATAGCCCAGGTAAAGACTCTCTTTGTACACTGTACCTCTATACCCAGGCGCTCGGGGTTCAGCTCCCGCATTGTCCATCACTAGTTCATGGTCGGCTGTACAAACCTTCCTTTACCTTGTCTTCGAAGCCACGGAGCGAAACAAAACAGGAGCATCCACACAAAATTCCGGTGACATCAAGGCATTGGAGATACTTTGTCCGGCCGAGTATGTCAGGTGCCCCCGAATGCAGATTATGCCTGCAATGCCTACCATTATCAGATGCTTGAATCTGGTTGAAATTTTAGGTATGCTGATTAACCAGAAGAAATATGGTATTTGGACAAACAACCTCGGGAGGCTAAAGTATCACTACATTCAGGGCCGCATTAAACTTGAACATTATTATTATCTCAAACATTAACTATTAAAACTTCTCCATGGCCTCCCAGGTCAAGTTGCTTCGCCAACGTATGCAGCTCCTTAACCTGCTTAATGGCACTCTGACCAAGTCTCTTAATCTCTTCCAACATGAAGACTGAGAGCAAGCCTGTCTCATATTGCAGATCAAAAGACGGCCTTGTGCGCACTGCATTTCATTCGCTATTAGCACCTTGGACAAGTCCCAGTGGGCTGACGGGAATGGAGAGGGGAAGGAAGGAGGGTAAATTGTAACTTACGTCTTGCCAGCTGTTGCCTCAGCAGATCAAGAGTGTGCCACAGAAGACGGACAGAAGCTTCGTCCACTCGGGACTCGATAGGTTTTTTCTCGTGGTAAAGCGCAACCTCAGTCGCCCACATTTTGAAGCTCCTTTCTACCTGCTCGGCGATTGTTTGCATGTACTTGTTGTCTTCCTCGCCGTAGCGATGCTTTGCATAGGCGAATTCGACTTCAACCTTGCGTCCTATGGCGTAGAGAGTGAATTTGGACATTTTGTTGGGCTGAACGAATACTTGAATACGGGTGCGGGTTGATGGGGCTTGTGTTATTTAGGTGATAGCTGTCTTGGAATCTTGAGAGTGGATTGTGATGATTATAGTATTGAGAAGGGCTCGTGGAGGCTTTATAACCTGTCACTATAGAGTAGGAAGTCTAACATAATAATCTATATAAGTACCATTGCTTGATAGTCCTGTGAGTGGAACAATGAGATGAAAACGCATTCTTTTCGACTAGCCATCCTCTCGGGCTGTATGTTTTGTTTCAACTTCAACATTGAAGAAGGGAAAAGTGGAGAAAGAACATTAATGCGTTGTCTTCTTTGTCTCTTCATTATCATCACATTGTGAGGGTGACTGGGACGAGTTTCTTACAGCCTTCATGTGCGTCTAGAAACACATTACAAGAATAAAGTGCGAATAAAGGGCAAAGGACTCAACCTTTCGCAGCTGAAACGTGCATGATCAAAAGCTTGCACTGTATTCTTTCTGCTTTGTTTCAATGATACTCACGGATCCTTTGTGGAATCTCTGTTGTTGCTCGTACTTGGTATGACATGCATAACTGAATAACTGGGCAAGGTTCCATCTGTTATGCTTCACCATCACCATGGAAGGCTATCCATTGCATGAGTGCTGGAACTTATACAATTTCTTTCTATAGAACATACATCCTCTGACAGTGGCTCATACAAATCCCACTGCCTACCTCCTAAATAGTTACGCATAGTCAGCATCAAGAGATTGGACAGTGATGCCACTGTTCAGCATTGTTGAAACCCAGAACATATAGCGACCGGATTTAGGCATCTTCGGAACGTTCCAACTCCTTGTTGCCTCCCCGACCATTTTTATTTGTTTAGCTATTTTGTTTATGGCGCGAGGAGCGCAGGGGCTGGAAGGAATGGTGTGCTTCTGTAAGATACTGCACCTCAATGATAATCTACAAAACACAAAAGGTATACGGTCGACTGAGTAGTCTAAGTTTAAGGATCCTGGGCAAGTTTGAAAGCAAGCCTTGACCGTATATATTTTCTTCTTTCAAATGTCCTTTTTTTTTGAGAGTCTGCTGGGTATGGTTACTGCTAGACTAAGAACCGCAACCTAAGCCAATATCCTATCAACACCAAAACCGAAAATAGTCGCAGATACTTGCCATTAACGATAGAAATATGCATCTCACAACTAGGCTCCAATCATCTGGTTGTTTATCTTTGTCTGAGACACATATCCGCTATCTCGATTACTTTGTCCAATGCGCCAATGACGACGTCGGTGAGTCTCTTGATCTCCTCGTGGTCTACCTGCTGAGAGGGGATATCCTGATCTTCTCAGCCCAGCCATCAAATCGCCGTGATTGTTGGCTGAGGATAGAGCACATATGCTCGTTGTTGGCGTTAGCATAACATCTGTTCGCCTTGGTAAATTCGGTGCGGACTTGGGCCCCGAGCTTGGCGAGGCCGTAGACTGGGAGACATGGAGTTGGAATAGACATTGTGGTAAGATTCTTGGTGGGAGGTTCGTGATAACTGAGGATTGGTGTTGAGGACCGCCGGGGGGGGGTGAGGGGGTAGGAAGGTTGGAAGTCGAGGAGATTCCTTCTGAAGTTTCTATCTGACTCATCGTACTTATATAGCTAATGTGTTGGTTTATGAGACGCCTGATATAAAGGCCATTATGTTCGGCATCTCATTGCAATGTTCTGGCTGTTATAAAGCTCACGAAGAAAGGGAACATTTTCTCTAATTGGGAAGAGTTGTTAGGGGATACGGCATTGTCTGTATTAGCATCCTCTTGGGACAATGGAAGAGGATACTCCACGAGACAAGGGCCCTGAGAACATATTCTCACGCATTGTTCTTTTCTTATCACCCTTTTTCAGTTTCCTCGTACGATTAAAGAGATCCAACAACAGGTCTCCAACGGAATGCAGGAATGAAACATCTTCTATCTTTTATCGTCAAGAGAAAGGTCGATTACAGACTCTTCCCAATGCAGTTCAATTGGAGCATTGCAGTCTTTTTAGTAGAGAAGAGCGTATCGGCAGAAAAATAACGTCTTCTAGGCTTGAATATTGGTGCCAACCACGAACCAAGTTGGTGAAGTATGATCTTCATGCCTCAATTTCTCCTTTTGAATCAAGTCCTCAAGTCTCAAGACACCACGCACAACTCAAGCCCTAGAAACCCACTGCTATCATCTTAACTTGATGATACTCAGGTTAACGGCCTTTTAGGGAGTAATTGGGCGCCAACCGCTAATTTTATCCTAAACAACAACCGTGGCTTGCGGCATTTCGGATGTGTGGAAAACACCATACACACAAGAATATACCTTTTCAGATGCAACGGAAAACACCCTTCAGTGGCGCTGAAAGATACATCTTTACTCTTCATATATGTCTAAAAATAGCAAGTCGAGCCATCACCTAGGCTGACAAACCAGCGTGGTTTGTGCAACGTCGCTGCTATAGTCTCTCTTCCGCAGATGATGCAAGTCTTACATTTTCTGCAGACATCCTCGAGTATTACATATCCATCGCAGTCAGTTCCTGCTTTGCATATCCAAATACGACCCTGTCCTTCCCCATTCTCACCATGGACTTTCCCAAACCTTCAGAATCAAACATCCTCTCCCTCGTCGAAGACATCCGCCAAGCAGCAGTCAAAGACACTACTAGCACGACAGGCTCACCAGACACGCACTTCCACCTTCTCTCCCTCATTGACCAGCTAAGACTCGCTGTCGAGGCACCGACTGAAACTGTCCTGCGGTTGATCTACCAGGTTCGTCTTTGGCTTCGTTCTAGTCCTGAGTTTATAGTTGACCATCGGTGCCATCCCATGACCAGCCATCCCAAAATGCCGCACTGCGTACACTGATTGACCTAGGTGTCTTTAAACTCCTCGTGAGCCATGGCACATCCAGTCTTTTGGCGGAGGAATTGTCTACGTACACGAAAGCTGAGAAGGGTCTAATCGGTCGGTTCTCGCTACTGTCACACGCCCTTCGTCACCATGACTCGCGTGAGACACTAACCGCTATCGAGCAAAGTCCGTTTAATGCGCGTTGCGACTGCGCTAGGGCTATGCGATAACCCAGAGCACGAAGTCTACAAGCCGAACACCAAAACGGGCATTATGACTCACCCTATCGGGCGAGATGGGGTCCAGTGCATGTACGTGCTCCATTCTACAATCTCCGTGGCAGTCATGTCCCCATTTATCCCGGGTATGATGCTGACCAGCTACCGTTAGATACGACCTCACCATGCCTACCCTCTCGAAGCTTCCCTCCTACTTCGCCGAACACAACTACACCCTTCCGATAGACTACAATGCGTCCCCGATGCACTGGGCAATTGGGCAAAGCCAGTTCGAGTGGCTTGCGTCAAATCACCACCAGCAGGGCCTCTTCAACTCGTATATGGCGAGTCGAAGGGAGGGAAGGCCGGCTTGGTTTGATGTTTATCCTGTTGAAAGGTTAACACAGATTGATTGCGCCTCAGGTTCTGACAGTGGCCCCAATTCATATTCTTGCTCTTGCTCGGCGGCACATGGGAAGGAGGAGGGAGTGTTCTTGGTTGATATCGGTGGGAATCAAGGGCATGATTTGTTGAAGTTTCGGGAGAGGTTTCCCGATGCCCCTGGGCGATTGGTCTTGCAGGATCTGCCTACCGTTATTGAGGGGGTCGATTCTAGGTCTGGACCTGGATCTGAGTGTGCACTCGATAAGAATCGAGTTGAGGCCATGGGGTATAGCTTTTTCGATCCACAGCCGGTGAAAGGTCAGTTACTTACCTGCCTACCTGCTTGCCTATCCATTTTCCTCCTCCGCCCAGGATGGCCTCGCCCTATCCTTACCTAGTCTACCCTGGCTGACGACATCCCACCAGGGGCAAGGATTTACTACTTCCACTCGATATTCCACGACTGGCCGGACAGTATCTGCCTTACCATCTTCCGCAACACAGTCTCCGCAATGAACCCGCTCCACTCCCGGATCATCATCGTCGACTTTGTCCTCCCTGATACAGAGACACCGCTTCTGCAAGCCTCGCTCGATATCCAGATGATGAGTATTGGGTCTGGTGTTGAGCGGTCTAGGGCCAGTGGGCGGAGCTCCTGGGGCAAGTAGGGCTTGAGATTAGGGGGATTTGGAGTGCGGGAGTTGGGATGGAGAGTGTTATTGAAGCTGGACTGACTGGGTTGGAAGCGAGATGTTGGTGAGAAAATTGTCTGGAGGTTGTTAGTACTCTTGGAGGCAAAAGCCTGACGAGTACGGTTTGTCGTCCTCGTCCTTGGCGCAGGGGAGCTGTCTTTTCAAACAATTCGGCAGGGGCTTTAAGAGCATCCTGACAAGGAAGCCTTACTTACCGTTACCTAACCACTCTGCTTGCTTGCTTACTGAGTCGATCAGCGTTCGTAGGTGCCTGCACGGAAGCTTGAACGCGGAATTAACGGGCTGCTGTTATTGCCCTTCTTGCTTACCAAAACGAAAACAGTCCATACATATGCCCAGGGGACTGTCCGTAGGCAAGGTCTGTCCAAGCATTATTGTTCATCAGTCAACTATCCCTTGCAGTCATTACTATACTCACCCCTAGCAGCCCTTGTTTGTGGGATTTCTGGCCCTTGACGAATACTCCGACATATCAGGGACCTACGTTGGCGACGTCTCCAGAACTCAGATCCCTGGCACCAAGCAAGGGTTGAACTTCCAAGACACTTGAATTGAAGTTTGGATGCTCGGACCGCAAGCCAAAGTGACAGGTACTATAGCGGTCAGTTCCCCGGCGTCTTCTCTACGACCGAAGTATAACTCCGAGCCCTACTTTAAGTTACCAGGGCTGCAAGTTGCCACGCCACATTAATATGGGACTGCATCATGCAGAGCCTGCTCTAGAAATAAAATTATTCATACTCTGTAGAGTGTGGGGTAAATTCCCTGATCGTGATCGCACAGCATCAGATCGCGATTGCAGGGATCTGTGCATAACATTATGCATGATATGGAATGTGCATTGATACTCCGTTGCGATCGAAATCAATAATAATGCCTTAGTGCGTTCTTTACTAAGACGTGCCCGCTAATACGAGAACGGGGGAGGTGGTCTATTACAGAAAAAGCCTCCGGAGTCAATTCATAACATAACTGGATATCTGGCATGCTCTGTTCTGTGAAGAAGAGAAAAGGAGCGCCAGCGATTTAGGGCGTCGAAAAGAAGGAAAAATCGAATTGTTGTCAAGTGTTTGACTAAAAAGGAAAATATCTTCGTGTCCAGATTGAGATATGAATGTGTCCTCGGAATCGGAGGCGGTAGCGTCTAATTGGCTGAAATTTTATTCCAGCCAATGAGAATCTACCTCTCTGCCATTTAGCAGTTACAACCATATACTAGAGAGTATATATTGTCAAATATATATATCTCCAACATCACTCACATGCACTTCTATATATATTTTCATATATGGCGTTACCTAATTAGGATAGGGTAGGTCTGACAGCAAGAAATATTATTATGTCATTACATAAGCAAAAACATTTTCTTTTCATTGTCAGAAAAGAAAATCTTGCACCCCTACTGAGCGATTCAAAAGGAGCAATTGCAGTCCCCACAACGCCTCCAGGGCCAGATCGGGGGCGGTTTTGCACTGCCTCACCGCTACTTCACATCATCATGAAGTCTCTTTTACCTACAGTTGTAAGTCACTTGAACATGTTGATTGTCAACGTGACAAAGTTCAAGAGACAGATGTCAAAGTGTCAAAGCCAATGATTGACTAAACTATCGAAGTCAACTGAAGTGACCCGCGGAACTCGAGCGCATCCCGGCGGGCCGCGAAAAGAGGATCCAAAGCGTCTCCAGTCACTGGCGGATGTTGCATTCCGATCCACTGCAGTATTTGGAACGCATGGAGAAGGGCGACGATACCCGTCCAATGGGGGCGCGATCGCGATATGATCGGGCTGCGCACTGCTAGTCGAGGTGGCCGCTTGAAACACCACATGGCACTTCTGGGCATGCATGTAGGCTCCGTGTGAAGGACTAGATCATCAGATTGATTAGGATCAGACAAGAATGACCAGGACGCCGGGTCGAAGGTCGGAGTGCACTTGCTTTGCCTCTGCGCTCTGCAGACTCCTTAGCAGTCTGCTAGAGCTAACAAGTGCTAGTCTAGCCTACCTGTAATATCGCCGTATTGCGTGACAGTGGATCAGCCTGCAGCTAGCTTGCCGGTCTCGTCTGGCGGCGGCACAACTACACTCTCTGACTCGAACGCAGACTCGGACCAGGATCGCCACGTGCCATCATGCTCTGCTTGCACGGTTGAACGAACCTCTCTTAGCCTGCCTCACTAGCAGCGTAGGTTCAATAACAAAGGCATAGTCTGAGAGGTATGGAACCATTAAACTCTTTGCCTGCCGCGTCTGCTGCAGTGCTGCTTCAGCCGCTTAGAGGAGGAGGGGTGGGAACGGCCACGGCCTCCCCCCGGTTCCCTCGTCTGATTTATTGACACCCTGACGTCTCTGCCCCTCCATACTTCTGTATACTTCTACATTGCTTTTTGTACATACATTCTTGCAACCCAGCATGTCCTCCGTCTCCTCCATCCTCGAGGGCCTCGCTGCCGCCGGCAAAGCCTACGACAAAAATGAAGCGGGCTCGCGCGAAGCCCTGATTGATCTCGGGCGTGCGCTCGTCACAGAGCTCGAGATTCCCTCGGAGTTCCTGCAGCGAACTTTTTGGGCGGAGGTGAGTGCATGCGCAGGATACCTATCCCATTGCATTTTTCCATGCATTACCCTGCAGAAACCCAATAATCCAAAGATCTAACAATCAATGCGCCGTCTAGCCCGCCCAATCAGCCATCATCCGCATGGCCGTCGACACGCACCTCTTCCAACACCTCAAAGCCGCCGGCGAAACCGGCCTCTCCCCCTCCGCATTGTCTCAAAAGACCGGAATCGACGTCCTCCTCCTACAGCGTCTCGCGCGGCACCTGGTAGCCATGAACCTCCTCACCTTCTCCAACGGCGCCTTCCACTCCACACGCCTATCCAACGGCCTGTCCGAGGAAAACTACCAACATAGCATCTCCTTCTGCTACGACACCGCGCGCCCCTCATTCAACGGGTTCCCCGCGCACTTCAAGAAACACGCGTACAAATCTCCTGAACTCGGCTCGCTAGACGGACCGTTTCAAGACGCGCATAGCTCCTGGGGTCAGCCGTTCTTCGAGTGGCTTGTTGCGAACCCGCCGAATCTGACGCACTTTGACTCATTTATGAGTGCTTACCGCGCTGGGAAGAAGAATTGGTATGATGTTGGTTTTTACCCTGTGCAGGAGCGATTAGTGAAGGGGTTTGAGGGCGGGGAGGATGATGTCCTTCTTGTTGATGTTGGTGGTGGGCGAGGCCATGATGTTGAGACTTTTACGACTGTGCATCCGGACCACCCTGGGATGGTGATTCTTCAAGACCGCGAGCCTGTTATTGCCGGTGTTCTGGAAGCAAGTAACGGGAGCCCACCCTTCACCGCGCAATCCCACGACTTCTTTACGCCCCAACCGACCCAGCACGCGCGCGCCTATAGCCTCCACTCGATCCTGCACGACTGGAGCGATGAGGACGGAGTCAAGATCTTGCAGAATCTCGTCCCCGCGCTGAAGAAGGGGTACTCGCGCGTCCTGCTGAATGAGATTGTAGTTAGCGAGGAGAAGCCCACGCTTGCGGCGACGAATATGGATCTTATGATGCTGGCGCATTTTGCGGTGCGCGAGCGCACGGAGAAGGAGTGGACCGATATCCTGGCGCAGGCGGGACTCAAGATTCTCAAGATTTGGACGTATCCGGGGGTTGCGGAGAGTTTGATTGAGGCTGAGTTGGCGTAGACCACCTGGTACCTGGACTTGCTATAGGGTCTATATAGGATAGAGTACGTATGTTATAGATGGTTTGTCTTGGAAGACGACTATAGGGGAAAGACTGACTTCTGTAGGCTGTTTGATGTCTTGGTACTCGGGAGGGATCATGATTAGGTAGATAGCCTACGTACTAAGGCACCTCAGGAACGGTCCTTCAAAGAATAAGCCACGCATTCTATAGTCGCTAGTGCCGGCTGGGCTTTTGGCTTACAGGGGTGACAACTCGCAAGGATTCATTCTTCAGGAAACCAGACCAGGGCAAAATGGAAAGCTGCCGAAGACTATGCCACCAAAATCAAATTCCAGAAATAAGAAGACGGGATCCTTGGTGAAACACCGAACAATTAAGCAGTGTCCATCGGCATTACGGTATGGCACCATCCGCTCCGGCCGCGACCGTTGATGCTGCCGAATTAAATCAATTTGCACTGTCCAGTGCCCAGTGGAGTAAAGGCCAGGGCCAGCACCTGGAGCAATGGCATGGAGCGATTCTTCAAAATTTTCAATAACTTGAATGCTCCATAATGTGGCACGATACGAGTCTCGCCATATTATCGATCTATTCCATCAAATAGTCCTTGCCTAGAATCTCTCTATTGAAGCAACGCACAAGCATTCCATGGCTTAGTTGGCTATGCTTGATCAGCCTTAGCCTAGACAGGTACGTTGAAAATGTGACGCTGACTCGACCGTTCATGAACACAGGCACAAGGCCCAAGGCAAAAGCAACAGGAAGGAGATCACCAGACCCGACACTACTACTGACAGACAGAAACGAGGATTGGGGAACACTCCAGTCCAAGTTCCCAGTGGGCCAGTTCCCACCCGGCACCAGGAGCGGTTCTAACTGGAGCCCTCCATGCCGTTCCGATCCTGCCAGTGCGGCCGGGGAGCAGGAGTCAGTCTAGTGTAGACCCGCCACTGCATCTAGGGCCCACCACTCCTTACGGAATAGGTAACCATGGCTGACAGGTCCAGAGCACCGTGCACGTTTACTTTTTCTGCCCCTAGCTTGGCCGCCTCTTCACAATGCCCCTTTGTTGCCTCGTTGTTCGCGGCTTTCCCCACTACTGTTCATCATCGGACCATAATCAGTTTATTAGTGCAAGGATTCGACATGCAGCAAGTGGCGTTTTGACGTCCGGGAACTGGACTGGATTATGGAAGGACCCGGCTCGCCACGGTACGGTTGGGAATTGGGGAAAAAGCAATTCTGCTTTTCTCAAATATGGTCGTTTCACCTGGGATCGTCGAGAGGAATCAGCCTTGAGAGGGGAGCTTCCTTTCTTTTTTTGGAAAGTGTTCTCGACATCGACACTCGTACTTTTGATTACTAGGTACTGTTGGGGACTTGAGGCTGGCTTGGTGGGTTCAAGATTGGTATATCTATCTAGGCCCATATCTGCCCTTGGTCCCTCAAGCCTAAAGGCCCAAGGAAGCCTTACCCCGGTGGTTCGTCCAATCAATCGGGTTTGGGCACTCTGGTTGCGATTGCAGTTGCTTTCGATTCAACTTGATTGAACTCGCTCGATCGATTGAGTCAAGTCAAGTCTATTGATTCATGATCCCCCAGACGCTTCGACTAGGACAACAAATACAACTACCATGGCCTCCCTAAAGACAGACGTCGACTTTTCTGAGAGCCGCGCGGTAGAAGTCAATGTCGTGGGCTGGGTGTTTACGGGGATTGCGATTGCGACGGTGGCGCTGAAGGTTACGGCAAGGCATATGGTGAGGAGGCTTGGGTGGGATGACTTTTTTATTTTCTTTTCGACGGTATTTGCCCCTTCTCTGTCTTCTCTGCCAGGCATGGTATTTTGTATAGGAGCTGAAGCTTACTGATTGCTTGTAGGGCTTGAGTATCATTGCTGCGGCGCTGGTGTCGTACTCGGTCACGCTGGGGTTAGGACGGCACACGGCTGCTGTTGTCGCGGAGCACGGCATGGAGAGGGTGACGAAGACGGCAAAGTGGCAGATATTGGGATTCCGTATGTTCCAGACCCTCTACCCCAGAGTATCACCAACTAATGACCCTCATATGATAGCCTTCAACATCGGCTCCTTCAGCTTCCCCAACATTTCCATCTCAATCCTAATAAACAACCTCCTGGACCCGAACCCTCTCCGCGCACGCCTATTACTTGGAATGTCAATCCTCCAAGTCATCTTCGCCCTCATCTCAGTGATCCTCATCTTCGCACAGTGCCGGCCCACCGCCGCGCTCTGGGACCACAGCATCGCGGGAAACTGCTGGCCGCAGTCGATCTTCTACGACTTTATGTACTGGACGAGCGCGTACACGACCATGACGGATATTGTGCTGGCGATTGTGCCGATTACGGTGTTTTGGAAGTTGCAGATGCGGAGGTCGACAAAGATTGGGGTCTGTATTATGATGGGGCTTACGCTTTTGAGTGCGATTGTGACCATTGTCAAGGCGACGTATTTGCCGCTTTTCACAGATGTGGAAGATCCGCGTATGTCTTTCTTCCTTTCTCTACCCCTTTTCTATGGAGTTGGAGTTGGGAGGTCGAGGTGCTAATGTTGTGCAGTATACAACGTCACCCCCCTGGTGGTCTGGGGCCTCATCGAGCAAAACGTTGTCATCGTCGCCGCTTGCATTCCAACCCTCCGGCCATTCTTCCGCCGTGCGTTTGAGTCCAGGGGATCATCGAATAATACCTCGAGCCGACCAACAGCGTCAGCCATAAAGCTTTCCTCGAACCCCTCGCACAACCGCTCCAAGCCGCTCCCCTCAACAACAGAAATCGACCTCGAGGAGACACGAGTCGAGCATGAGGACACCGATGCCGACAGAGGGAGCAACGATAGCCGGCAGGGAATCTGGCAGACCAGAGAGGTGATTGTGGAGAGTGACGACGAGAAGAACAGTGGGGGACGCGATATGCGGAATGTTGTGCCGATGAATTTGAGGCGGTAGTCCTGCGCAGATGCAAATGCATTGCAGTGTCGTTCTTTACCTTTTTTTTTTTTCCCCTATTCTCGTGTTCTTTATGTATATCGTATTTATGTACTATACGGTTAATGATGACTCTCACATCGGGGCTTCTCCGACCCCCGCATTTCCTTATCCTTAACCTTAACCGGCTGGTCTTCTCCATCTTTCTATCAACAACCATCTACCCCTACACCATGGCAGACACAGACTCAGGCCCGATTGACGTCCTTCTCTATGGCCTTGGAGCGTAAGTTATTCCTCTCTACTTCGAAGGAAACTATTCTGACAACAACAGCATCGGCTCCTTCTACGCCTTCATCCTCCACCGCGCCGACCGCGTCCGGCTAACTGTCGTTGCGCGCTCAAACTACGATGCCGTGGTGAAAAATGTACCTCCCCTAGAAAGTCATACATCTATCTAATTATCGGAGTGAAGTACGGCTGACAGAGTTAGGGCATCCAAATCACATCCAAAAACCACGGGGAGCATACTTTCCGTCCGCATCATGGTACGTCCATCTTCCTATCTATCTAATTGAATATCTACCGCAATATCTTCAACCCAGATTAACATTAATGAAAAAAGTAATCCGCACCCCCTCCGAAGCCGCCGGAAAGAAGTTCAGCTACATCGTCTGCGCACACAAAGCCGTTGATCCCACCGGCGCCATCCTCCCCCTCGACCCCGTCGTGAGCGAGGACAGTACATTCGTCATCTTGCAGAATGGCGTCGGGAACGAGGATCCCTTTCGGGAGAGGTGGCCTGGTAATACGGTTATCTCGGGGGTTGTATGTTCTCCGCTTTCTTTTCTTCGTTCCCTGTTTCTTGTCTCTGGTTGTGGCTGTTGTTGTTGTTGATGTTGATGTTGCTTTGATGTGATGCGATACAATGCTCATATGTACTGTACAGGTCTGGGTCGGAGCATCCCAACCCACCCCAGGTATAATAAACCACACAGAGTCCGAACTCACAGAGCTAGGCCTCTTCCCAAACCCCTCCCTTCCCCCCTCTCTCGAAGAATCCCGGCTTGCAACATTCACAACCCTTTTCACCGCCGGTGGAACGCACTTCACCGTCGTTCCGGAGATCCAACCCCGCCGGTGGGAAAAGGTCGTCTGGAACGTCGCGTGGAACGCCATAACCACATTAACAGACCAGGACGTTTCAGCGTGGCTTACCTCTTCCCCCGAGGCGGTCCCGTATACGGAGCGGTTGATGGGTGAGGTTATCTCTGTTGCGGAGGCTTGCGGAGTTCAACTGAAGGAAGGGTTGGCGGGTGAGTTGGTGGAGAGGGCTAGGGGGCTGGGATACTTGAGGACCAGTATGCAGGGTGATCGGGAGGCGGGGAGGGTGATGGAGATTGAGGTTATTCTTGGGGTGCCGGTGAGGAAGGGACGGGAGTTGGGTGTGGCTACGCCGCTGTTGGAGGGGTTGTATGTGCTTTTGTTGGCTGTCAACAGGAAACTGGCTGCTGGGGCGAAGTAGACGAGGAAAAGATGGTATGTATAGAGATATGGGTACTATGTTTTGTGAGTTCTGTCTCGTTTGTCTTGTCCGCTCTGGTCTATTCTACCCAGATATCTCTATCATGGAAATAGACCTGCCCGTTGGCTTGCCGGGACCATAGCTCTCAAGGCTTTACGCCCGGTGAGAGCGCTTAGCCTTGCACCGGCCACGGCCATGACCTTTGGGTCGACGGCCAGACGTAGCCTCGACATCAGTCTCAGTCACAGGAGAAGCCGTAGAACCACTAGCAGTAGCAGTCGCACTCGTAGTCACAACCGTAGAAGCAGGAGCAACAACAGAACCCGCCCCTTCACCAGTCCCATCCCCAGACCCAGACGCACCACCCGCCTCATAATCCGAACTACTCACCCCACCCGAAAAGACCTCCATCGACCCATCAACCCGAGAGTATTCGGACTCCGGCGTGAGAACCTTCCCTTTATTCGGCGGGCCCTGGAAGTTCCCGGCATTACACTGATCATCGATGTTGTTGCACTTGTCCGACCAAATCTCGCAGTTTTGGCCGCCCGTTGGTGGGGCGCCGTCCCAGCATGAGTCGGCTTGGGTCCAGCATTGCTTGGAGGACTGGAATAGTCAAAACAGGGTATGTTAGCGGGATAATACAAGAAGAAAGGGTTGAGTGGGTGGAAAAGTAGAGTTGACGAACCGCCCAGCATCCCTCCTCGTCAGAGTAGCTCGGTACTTCCTTTCCGCACCAGTTGTCGCGAATGAGGATACATCCCTCTGGTTCAAGTCCCTTGCTCTGCTTCACCTGCGTTCCAGACGTCGTCTTCGCCGTAGCAGAGCTTGAAGAAGGCTGATAAACATCCGGCCCAAACCTCGGATACGGCAACTGCAGCGGCTCCTCATAAATATTATACGTAAGCCCCTCCATATCAGTACTGTAGGTAGACCCATCAATCACGACGCCCTCCGGCGTATCACCATTCTCATTTCCAGCCAGGAAAACCTGCGCGCACGAAACATAAAACTGCGGATCAGGCGGACTCTCCACAGCAGCATGCAGCGCAAGCAACTCCGTGCGCACAAGATAATCACCTCCCTTCAACCCCTCAGGAATAGCAACAGACATGAACCCGTTATTCGCGATCATTTTCTCCGTGCACCATTCGGCTGTGTTCTCGTCGTAGTCGAGTTCATAGATCTTGAACCACCCGCCGCCTGCAGCGTTGTTGCTGCTCGATGCGTCCTCGACGGGCTTCATGTAGACTGCGCAGGGGCCCTTGTGTCCTGAGTCGATGGAGCCTGGGTTTGAGGCGTCGGGCCATTCGCGGAATTGGAAGGTTAGCGTGCTGTTTTGGGAGGCCGGGCAGATGCGGGAGACGGCGGTTTCGCCATTGTAGCCTGTCATGCACTCTTATCAGTATGTATGTTCTTGATTGGGGCATTGGGGGGGGGGAATGTAATTGTAAACGCACCGCAAGCAATGGCATCGTTCGAAAGAGGACTAATCGGGTATGTTGCCTTGGCGGGGTCAGAGGGCTGTCGGACGCAGACGCCATCGCCTTGGTTTTCGCCGTCGACGTAGAGGGTTGTCATGAGGGTGTGGCTGGCCACGAGGGGGACGAGCCCCAGGGCTAGTAGGGCGTTGAAGCGCATGGTGATCGAATACTCCGAAGAGTCAAGTCAGGAAAGTCAAGTCAAATCGAGTAAAAAGAGCAAAAGAATGTAAGCCTATCAAAGGAGCGTAAGAACGAAATGGAAGTAAAGTAACCAGACTTCTTGAATGAATGACGATGAAGACGAAGATGAAGAAAGAACAAAACTATCCAACGAACTGAAGACGAAACAAATCGAGGAAGGGGATCCAGGTACCGTTATATACGCCCACCTGCACCCACCCAGCCACCCATTCGACGCCGTATTACTCCGTACCAGACGCCCGTAGCCGCCCACCACAGCCCTAGGCAAATTGCGCTGTCAGTGCATCACAGCTGCAGCCTGCAGGAGTGTCAGTCAGAGAATGCAAGCAAGTCTCCGCCCAGAACCGCCAAAATGAAATGCCGCCGTGTTTCCAACCCCACCGATCGATCTCGATCATCTGCCAGGCCCGCTAGGAGCGTTTCAAGTGCCGCTTGGCGAAGGTGGCACAGCAGGACAATAAAACGCAGGGCTGCACAAACAAAGAATGGTGATCCTGTAGGCTAAGCGCCCGAATGGGCGGATGGGTTTATTTCTCCGACGGTGGCTGCAGCATGCTCATTTATTATTTTGTTCTTGTTTGTTGGAGAATTTTTTTTTTTTTTTTTGAGACTTGGCTGAGGCCTTGGTAGTCGAGGTTTCCGTGGCATGGCATGGTATGGCAAACGGAGGAATATTATCAAGCCTACGTGTGCGGTTCCTTCTTGGCTTGGCTGGTTGATAGATCTGCCCAGGTGTGTTTGATGAAGGGCCGGTGCAGTGTGTGCAGTGCAGGCGGCAAGCAAAGCAAAGCGGCGTGTCCGAGCCCAAAAATGAAGATGCGCGGGTGTCCAATGGGTTGAACCCTGGTTTTAGAATTGAATCAGGAACAGGATGGGATTGGCGCGTTCGGTCTTCGAGAGAAGAGCCGAGGACCCTCTCACAGCCAAAATCAGGGACCGGAGCAGGGCCCGTGATCGGGGCGTTTGGTGGCGGTTCCAGGTGCGTTTCAAGTTGAGTGCTGCAGTCTGGGGGCGGCGACATACAGCGACAGATATGGTCTCATTTCATTCAAGTTCAAAGAAAGAAGTATATACATTATGTATAGATCTCAATGATTAGAGTAAACGTCTAGTTACTAGGGCGGTACACCTTAAACCCACCAGGCATAAGGTTCTGCCAAACCGCATTGGGATCATACTTCTGCGCGATATCCACCAGCTTCTCGTGGTTCGCAGCGCCATACCCAGGGAAGATACTCTGGAAGCCGGCCGAGTCACCAATGTAGTTGAACGGGTCATGCAAGCCCTCCTTTTGCGTCGCATTGTTGATCGCGTACGTCGTCTCCTCGACCCACTGCATGATGATGTCGTTGTACTCGGAGCCCGTCCACTCGACGACTTCCGCGTACGCGAGGTAGACCTTGGAGCTGTCGAGGCCGAGGGCGTTGCCGCCAGCCGCGGCGGTGGCGTCCATCCAGAGCTTGCCGATGGGTTGCCAGTCGAGCTGGATGGCTTTGAAGTTCTCGGCGGGGACTTGCGAGTATAGGGATGGGAGGCGGTCGAAGAAGGTGCTGTTGATGACGCTGATGCCGCGGTGGAGCTCGTCGAAGTTGGTTCCGGTGACGGTGCCGGCGACGAAGACGTCACTCCAGTTTGTTAGTCTGCAGAAAGATACAGTGGGAACGTAAAGACGTACTTGATATCGTCAATGACCATCTGGCCGAGCTCAGAGGAGAACTGGGCGAGAGTCTTGAAGCCCAGCGTGCTGGCGTAGACGGGGATGTCGGTGAAGGGCTTGAACACTTCAGGGAAGGCAGTGTCGGCGCTGTCGTAGAAGAGGATAGCAGAGGCGAGGGTCGGCTGGCCAGGGGTAGGCGCCAGAGCAGGGACGATGTGAGTCTTGGGGTCGGAGATGTTGGACGCGAAGGTAGCGATGGCCTACTCAATCAGTTCACCGTCCGTCACAGCCATAACAGTACCTACCTTCAGGAAGTCATCAATGTACTCCTCCGACACGGTGTACGATCCAGCCCAAACCATGGACGAGTTGATGGTGGTCATGTCAAAGCGAGTCACCAAACCAAAGTTGCTGCTGCCGCCCTTGAGCGCCCAGAACAAATCGCTGTAGCTGTCCTTGTTGACTTCGACGACCGAGCCATCGGCCAGGACGACCTCGTAGTTGACGACGGTGTCGCATCCCCAGCCGACCTGGTTACCATAGAAGTTGACTCCTCCGGCCAGAAGCAGACCGGGGACACCGACGGGGCCGAGACGGCCACCCGCGACACCGAGCCCGTGAGGCTCAAGGAAGGAGTATACGTCTTGCCAGCTGCTACTGTTAGTTTTTTTTGTGCCGTAGGAGAATACTGAGGGGTAGACGAACCGGTACGCGGGGCCAAGGTGCAGGATCGACTGGTCCTCCGACAACTCCATAGTGTTGAGCGCAGTCATGACGATCAGAACGCCGTCATCGATGTTGTTGGCGCCCTATACTCATCAGAACCAATTTCCGCTAGATCATAGATTAGATCGGCAGACTCACCCGAATCCCCATGTGTCCACCACCCCTCACAGCAAAGTGCGCATTCTCCTCGCGCAGGATCTTAATCGCATCGCCCAATTGCTGCGCAGTCTCAGGCCGGAACACACAGCCGGGGTCCATGATCTCCGTGTTCGACCAAAAGTTCTGGCTCTCCTCATCGTATACCGTCTCGCCGGGGTAGAAGACGGTCCCCGCAATCTCGCTCTTCAGCTTGCTGCAGCCGCCAGCATCGGAGTTTGTGTCGGCCAGCGAGGGCGCAATTAGAGAGGCGAGTCCCGCGAGGGGGAGGGTGTTGAGGACGCGCATGGCGAGGGTGGTACTGGTGGGTTGATCTTCAGATCCGGAGCCGGGGAAGGGGACAACCGTGAGACTGAGGAGGACGACGAGGAGGGAGGGCGATTGAGATATACAAATACATGGCGTCGTTGGGGAGAGCAGTCAACCAAGGCGCAGTTCAAAGAGGGGCGGCACCCGTTGGGATCCCGAGTTGCCGAATTCCTGGGACCGCCTGGCAAGAACGACACGAATGGCGAGTCGAGTGCAACTGTAAACGGCGAGTTGTGGGCTGGTGGTGGATCGCAATCTGAATGTTTTTGTCAGCTCTTCATGGCTTCGTGACTAGCGACGGGGCTAGCTCACCTAATGCTGTGGATCGGGCCCTAAGCGGCGGCCGGGCGTCCAGAAGTGGCAGGCCTGCCCTGATTCATTCCCAATGCAGTGGAGAAGCCCGTTGAGGATTTAAGGATGCTTTGGCGCAGGAACGTGCGATCGCAGTCGCAGCACGTGGTCAACTATGTACATAGAAAATTAATTACTAAGGTATTGAGCTCGCTAATTCCAAATCATCCCTATTCGACATTATTCAGACTCCAGCCGTAGGAGCAGTGACTCGTGGTCGTGAGTTCAGTAACTCATAACAGCGTTCGACAGAGTCTCTCTAGGCGTGGTCTAGGAATGGTCTCCCGAATTCTTCACGTCGAACTCCACCGTTCGTATGATCCCATCGAGCTCCTTGCCCTGCGACGGTTCCGATAGAATATGCTCTTCGCTTGAATTGTCCGCCGCCGACTTGAAGGCTGTGGAGTATTGGTGGCCGTGGTTTGAGAAGGTCGGTTGTCCGCTGCGGGGAATCGAGTTGAGAGGGAGTGAGTTGCCGCGAGACTGGGAAGGATAGTAATTGCCGCCGCTATGCGAGGAAAGGCCGAGGAGACGAGGGAAGTAGCGGCGTACGAACGGGCGCATGGCTGTCACGCAGCCTCCGAAGATACCTAGATTGATCTCGATCACGCACCACATCAAGGCGTTGGTAGTGGCCCCTTATTTGTCAGTACCGCCGGATACATCGGGAGAAGGGTTTCGTACAGGTCAAATCGGTAGTGTTCTGAAGGATGTATAAGCTAGAAAGACGGATGCAGCTCACAACGCCGACGCTGGTTTGGTTAGAATAGTGGCGAAGACAAAAGAAGTACACTCACAAGCATCCAGTCGCTAAAATACAGCCGACAGCAATCTTCTGTCGAGTTGGCATCTGCAGGCGCCGAAGCCATGGCCTAATCGGTCAGTATATGGTGATAGCTCGGGTTGCCGGGTACATACACAGGGACCAAGACAGTCGCGAAGTCAGTAAATATACCCAACCCTGCATTGGCAAAGTAGAAGACAGGCCGATTCATGCAATAACCTTGCGTGATGGTCACGTCCCAGGATTTCGCAATCGGATTGCAGCTGAATATGTTGGCCAACACACTAGCAATGTTGTATCCAGCGGCTATAAACACGAGCACCCAGACGGCAAGGTGGAAGTTCCTGCTCGGAAAGATTCGCATGTAGAACAGAAGTACTGAGACTTTGAGGAACCCAGTGCCGGCGCAGTAGATAATAGCGGCGATGACGTTAAGCTGTACTCATTAGACTCGATAGGTTAGAGAAGTAAGTCATTCGCACCTTCAGGAAGTGTGGTGAGAGACTAGTAGCAGGAACATCCCACATATGAACGCCCAGCCCCCAGTTAAGCACTATCACGGTCAGGAAAATCATTCAAACATAACATCCCAAACTTACTCTCGCATGTCACGGCGGTTAGCACGCACGAACAAGCCTATTTTAATTAGCAATCGCCAGTGTCTCAAAGCACCGGGGGAGGCGCACAAAGGAAACAATCATAAAGGCTGTCACAGTCAGCATAGAACATCGAACGACGGCGGATACACTGACCGTCATCCCAGCGGAACCCTCGGGCAATGAATGTTCGAGTCCATAACCGAATTGCCAATGAAGAGAACGAGATGATGAGAAAGATGACGTTCACGATCACAAACCGGTCACCTTCGTATTCCGGGTTGACGAAGTTCGGGGTTACTCCAGGTGGCGGAGGCAGTGCCCCTATAATCTCTGAATCTGAGGTAGACATGTTGCAGTTGGTTCAACGGTTAGTCAGTCGACAACCGGTAAGTTGGAGCAGCAGGACGGTCCAGCGTCCAGGCATAAATGTTTCTCAGTGTCCCATCGACCGCAGCACACTCGAAGGTGTTTCAGGAGAAGAAGTTGGGTCCGGGTGTAAGATCGATTTAAACAATTGTATTATCTGCCCCCAGAGTTCTAGACAGACATTTCCGACGTGTCTCCATCAATTGTAAAGTTTGATCACTTTAGCCGCAAACTCTCGAAGCTCGCGATGTACTCAATTCCGGAAAATGGTGGCTATCACAGTCATTGCCTCACATCATTCGCTACAGCAACCCCGGATCCGGTAAAAGTGGCAGTCAGAACTGCACATCGCGTGCGTATCTCTTGTACCATGGTTCGTGTATCCGTGATGGGTCCACCATGAATTCATATTGTTTCAGACAATCAACATAGCGGGGTGTCAATATCAAGGTCCCATGCTCGTTTCCCGTGCTCGTCCAAAGAAAATGAAGATTTTTTCTTTCCATATCCCATGAGGTCCCAGAGCACCGGTTGAGCCAAGCACCGAGGGATGAATAAACCTCGGTCCACCCGGTGAAGAAGCAGGATTGGGAAACTCAACGAGTTCGGAGCGCTTCTTGAGCACCTCCACTTCTAGTTGAAGTCTATTCTCCAGTCGAAGCCGGACCGCAATCAGGACAGCGGACCCGGCGGGGGCGGACAGACTTGGATTAACCCCTGTCACTTCCTCTTTTTGCATCAGCCCCTCTCTCAATGTTTGGGTCGGACGTTGCCATTGCTATCCGGTGACAGGATTACCTATTGGATCATGGATCATTGATCATTGATAGATATACTATTGCTTGCGCCTTCACCTCGGTGCGGAACAGTTCACAACAGCACGCATACGGCGTATTGCCCGAGCCTTTGAACAACGCCATCCCAGAGTACGACTCGTGTTGTTCTCCGCTCTAGAGGTTTCTTACCGAGGAGGCGTTTTGTGCTAAGAGGTGGCAAGGCGCGCCGAAAACTAAGGAGCGGGCACATGATCAAGTCCCCGGAGTACATATTCCTGTAGCGGAATCGCACCGCAGCCCTGCTGAAGGGCGATACTGCGCCGGCAAAGTCAATCTTGGATATGAAAGCGAGTGTCATGCGGATGATGAAACAGCAATCCCATCGCTACGAATCAGGGAAGGTGGTGCCGGGAAAGCCAGTCAGAAGGACATCAATCTGCTTATCGACAGAGGACGATCAGGGGAAAGGGCACGGTTTCCGGCGTCTGCGAAAGTCAATTTGAAGTGAGATGCCCTAAAATCTGAAGGTCTTTCCAGAGTCCATCGTCAGGCCGGCCGCCGGAAAAAACCGAAGACCCCACTGTCGCAAGGTTCGTTGACCCACATTCCAGCATCGCGGTCTTGGGATTTGAGATTTCGGGCTCTAGCCGACGCACCTCCTTGGGCCATCATAGGCACAGGGCGTCGAGAAGAGCAAAAGCCCCGGCTATTCGATGCGTTTGATCGACGAACAGGCATGAGCACAGTTCAACAGGATCATGCACAGCACAATGGCATTCTTCAGAGTCAGTCAGCGCAAGTCAGGACAGACGATCAACAACACTCCAACACGCCTCCTTGGCACGTGACTGAATATTGCTGCTAGGCGACTGCCCGTCTAATAGCGGCCATCGGGATGAGCCATTGACAGTAGCGTGGTGATAGTTGCTCGCGCTGATATGGGGTTGGAGTAAGACAATGAGGTGAGGACGCTATGATCGCTTGTCCTGTCAAGTGATGATGATCGTAGATGGATGGGTGGTGCCGAGGCTGATGGTTGGAACAGAACTCCAACTGGAAGTCGATACGGAGAAAGGCATCCTGCCACGTGACTTGCTACGAGGTCCATTTCCATTATGAAAAGAGCAACGAGGGACCCTATCCTTTGGTAGTTCTTCTGATCATACCTTGAGCAATAGTAGAGAGATGGCCAATACCGGCTTGCTTATGGACTTGTGACCCAGAAAGCTTGGATGGTCTCGGCTGAGGTATATATATATTGCTTCAAAAAAAACACCATGAGCCAAAACCGAACAATGTCATGAACCTGTTTTAACTCCCAGGAGAGACAAATCTGATTTGATTCGATGCCGCTTATGCTCCTCCTTGCTTTAATTCCATGGCGAGCTGATCAACGGCGTGGCCACTCCTGCCTGAAGCACACCTGTCGAGATCTACACTCGGCAGCTCAGCACGATTGATACTAGGTCTTATATTCAATCACTCTGTTGGCAAGAACATCACGCTCATATCGTCAGCATCAGCACGCAGGACTATCGACCGGATCCTTTCGGACGACAGTGCATAATCTACCCCGACGTCTTCCTTATCTGTTATTGGACCCTGCGTTACTGATTGGAGTTGTACGCAGTGGTAAGTCACTAGAAATAGTTCTCTGCGCCTGGAACACTGTTATCGCACACTGTTATCGCAATGCTTACCTTGAATGCGACTGGAAATGCTGCGGCAAGCGCTGGGATGGGTAGACTACAAGCCTCTATCTACATGGGCGAATATACTTGGTTGTTGCATCTCGCCGTCGGCGACGAAGGGATCTGGCTTTTTCAAGGTGCTGTTGTTGACGGACGTTGCAAAAGTTTCGTAGAACCTTGGCTCGTGGAATTGTGCGTGACCCGAGCTGATGATACGGAAAGTACAGTGCTTTGAATATGTGCTCTCTACTAACTATGTTCCCCTGGACCCTTGCAGCAGGAATGGGCGAGGAACCGCGCTTCAGAGGGACAGAGTGGGCTCCCAACGAAAGTATTACGATTCCCGCAGTTGGGCTTTGAAGCGTTATGTGCGACATCGGGAGGGTAGCACAGATGCTATTCCACGCAGAGTCAAGCTTTGTGGGGAAACGAGCCGGTGATTTTAGAATCAACCTCCAGGAGGATTCCTGTCGCTTGCAAGTTGCCACACTTTGTCCGACCGAAGCCCAGAGCGTCGACAACTTTGACATGGCAGGTCAAAGACGTGTCAATGGGTAACCTGGCATAACCCCAGTGATTTGCTTGACCCAAACCAGACGATATCCGTCATTCCTCACTCAAGTATGAAGTATCATCGTCGTACGCGCGCTGTAGGGTTGTGGTATGTCAGGGTCAGGATACAAGTGGGCGGTCGATCGCGGCGAAGACTTGGACATATCTCGCTGGGTTCATCATCGCGCAGGTGGACTTCGCCCTTCGTCGATGCACACAAATTTGCGGAGCAGATCTGTGGAACTGAATGCAGCTCCCTCTTCAGCGTCAGGTAGGTGGATGATGGTTGCTTCGAAACAAGCACGCGAGGCGCAGGCGAGCCATGGAAAAGAGCGCGCGACCCACGGAACGAACGGGAGATATAGATCGTGGGGAGGAGCCTTGAAGACTGGCTCTCGACGAGCTTTTGGAAGCACGAAAAGAGCCCCAGAAAGGCTGAGAGGTGATTGATTGCGATCTGGTTGTTGCCGTTGGGAGTCGTTCTGAACTTCTGAGAGTTCTCGAGATTTGAGGCCTGAAGATGAAGTATCATGCCTCAGGCATGAGGATCACATGCAGTCCCCCACCTTCGCACTTTCACACTCGAGTCCTCGACTTCGGCTCCGCTTTGTTTCCTCTCGATCATCCATCACATTCCAAGGTTGTCATCTCAGTTGAAGAACCTATCAAAGACAACATCTCTTACTGCATTCCCTGTCAAAAAGCTAATTGCTGACAGCTTTTGAGTTCGCAATGGCGCGTCTTGGGTTGCTGTCACAAACAGAGAGCTGCGAGCTCCACAAACAGAGTGTTCTTTGAGGTCTCCGACTCTGGTCTCGACCCTGCATTTCGCTTGCCCAGTCTTCGCTTCCAAGATGATGAGCCTGACGATGTGACGCTGGCCGCGGGTTGGCGCGCCCGATCGGTGATTTTCTCCTTTGGCGGCAAGCCACGATCATCAGCTCTGGAATGTTGTTGCCATGCCACTTCGTGGTTGTCGCCCGTTGCCAGCACTGTTGTTAATTAAGCAAGCTGAATACTCGCAACGCATGCAGGGACACATCCATTGAGCTTCAATAAGTGGCTTTCAGCAACCCCCATTGCCGCTATTGTGGCTTTGAAGAGCTCAGAAGTGCGACCGTTCCCCTGTTTCAAGTTGACCATCCAAGCGTTTCATCTATGCCAGGGTGGAGCCAAAGAGCGCTGGCTTTTTTGTCGCCGGACCAGCCGAACATGCCTCGATGAGGAATGAGGCACCTTGGCGACTCGCTGTGTTCCTGCCCTCATCACTGCTCGCCATCTGATTTGCTGGCTTTGTTCTAAGCGCTCGAAGCATCTCGCCCAATTCTTCCATTCAGCACACCTCCGCGCCTTTGGATTGGACAAAGCCGCAATTAGGACTGGGCCCTCCCACCTTCGTCAACAATGGACGGGCGTTCCAGATCCCAAACATGCGGGTGCTGTCTTTGGTGTTCGTATATATGGCCGTTGCCCAGGGTCTGCCGCCACACTCTTTTCTCACATACTTGCCTTCTCAAATCATCGTCTTTCCTTTCTTTCTAACCTTGCCCTTTGCATTCCTTGTAGGGCCTCTTCGTCATTGCGGATTGATTCTGCATTTTTCTCTCCTTCCACCATTTGATTTTTTTTTGTACGGCCTCGACGGTCGTCTTCCGTTCTCTTTTGCTCAGATCTTGATCGACCTACTACTCGCGTCTGCTAAACAGCGGATTATTCACTGCCTTCTTTTGTATAGCAAGTTCATACTCTACTCGAAACACTAGCACTTATTACAAGCTTTATCGCAATGTCTTCCTCATCCTTCATGCGAAGGGTGGGCTCCCTCGCTGCCTCTGCGATTATCTTCCCAGGAATCGCCAATGCCGCCGGCACTTACACACTCCAAAAGTCCTTTGAGGGCAAGAATATCCTCAACCACTTTGATTTTTTCGATCAGCCTGATCCTACCAACGGATTCGTTACCTACGTCAACCAGAGTTACGCCGAAGACGCCGGCCTTGTTAAGATTACTGAGTCCGGAAGTCTGTACATGGGTGTTGACTACGATACGGTTCTGACTGCCGACGGCCCTGGTCGCGAGTCGATCCGTATCGAGAGCAACGAATACTACGACAAGGGACTGTACGTCGTGGATATCAAGCACATGCCCGGCAGTATCTGTGGTACATGGCCTGCATTTTGGACGGTGGGCCCAGACTGGCCAACGGACGGTGAGATCGACATCATCGAAGGTGTCAACAAGCACGAAGCGAACAAGATCGTGCTGCACACGAGCGGTTCCTGCGATGTCGGAGGCGAGCACGACATGTCCGGTGACATGACCTCCAGTGAGTGTGGCGACGCATCAGGAACCATTGGTTGCGTTGTCGAAGGTCAGCAAGGTTCTTCCGGCGATCCCTTCAACAAGAATGGCGGCGGTGTCTATGCTATGGAATGGCAGAAGGAGTACCTCAAGATTTGGTACTTTCCCCGGTCTTCGATCCCCACCTCGCTCACCGAGGGCAAGCCCGATACTTCCGCGTTTGGCACCCCCATGGCTCACCTGCAGGGCTCCTGCAACTTTGAGGAGCGCTTCACCCACCAGAAGATGATCCTTGACACTACTTTCTGCGGTGACTGGGCTGGTGGTGTTTTCGGCGACAGCGGATGCCCTGTCAGCGACCCTAGCAACCCTATCCAGAGCTGCGTCAACTACGTCGCTGAGAACCCCACCGCCTTCAAGGAAGCCTACTGGGAACTCAACTCCATCAAGATCTACCAGCTCGGTGGAACATCCGAGATGCAGGGAACTCAGGATGCCGCTACCTCAACCCAGACTGCTACCGAGGCTGCCGAAACCACTGCCGCCACACGGACGAACACCGCGACCGCGACCGCGGAGGCAACCACCAGCGCCGCTAGCCACACTTCAACTGAGGCTGTCTCGACCGAGACTGCTTCGACCGAGACTGCGAGCGCTCCGCACTTAACCAACGGGGTTGAATCCGCTCCTACGACGACCGCCGCTCCCGGCACCGCCTCGGCTGTCGACTCTGCCAGCTCGGAAACAACCTCCAAGAGCACCCGCTTCGTCACTGTCACTACTACCCTCTGCCCCGTCGAGACCCTCCAAACCGCAAACGCTGTCCCACCAGCCGAGTCTTCCTCGAAGCCCGCAGGTGAAATTGCTGAAATCCCGGCCTCCAACCCAACCACCACGCCCGCACCTGCGCCGACCCCTGAGCCCGAAACAACCACTGCCACGCAGCCCGCTGTAACCACCGAGACCTCAGTGGACGCTGTCGCGCCCCCGGCTACCGTAGGTACTCCCGCCGCCGAGGAAACGCACGCTCCTATGGAGACTCCCGCTCCCGTCGAGACCACTGCCGCCGTGAACACTCCTCAACCCGAGGCCTCATCAATCCCGCCCGACAGCGTGATCTACACCGCTCCCGACGAGAGTTCCTCCGCCCCCGGCTGGACCATCGTATCCACCTCTTCACAGTTCGTTTCGGTCCCGTCTGCGACTCCCTCCTCCTGGGAGCCAACAGACACCACCCCCAGCGGCGTCGACAGCACCTCCTCGCCGACCACACCGTCGAGCCCTGTCTTCACTGGCATGGGCAGCAAGCTATCCATCAGTGCCTCGGCTATCGTCGGCGCCCTCGCCATGCTGATCCTAGTCTAATTCGCTGGGGTCTTTAATTCTTATCCAATACATCTGTGAAATCGTTTACTTTGCTGTTTTTTGTAATACCCTCAGACTGCATTGCGTGTTCTGTTCGTTTGTATAATAAATTCGTGCCAACTGCTCAGGTCATACCCCAGCGCTGCTCGCTTTAGGTTTCTTTGGCTTTGACTTTGTGGTGACCGCCAAGCGCGGAAGGAATCGTCGACTAATCTTGCTGAGCTGCCAAGCCTTCTAAATATTTAGCTAGAGAATAGAACATAATCATCAACTATGACTTTCCGTGGCCATCTAATCTAGTCTCTAGTCCTCATACGTACTCAAAGAACGGATGTTCTGTAGATGGATCTCTTGGACGTGCCGCTGTGGAGAATCTCTCTATAGACAAGATAGGCAAACGGTATCAATATCAAGAAGATGCGGTCAAGCCTCGCCCGTCAACCGGCCCTCTGGAATCCCCATCGTATGACAGCTTGCATTAGTGCACTGTCCAATCCCGCACTTCGGCAGACTGATGAAATGATAATCTCATCATCTCGGCGCCCGAGGGGTTCTCTGGTTGATTGATAAACACCGAGATCACCCTCGTCTGTCTGCGCTCAATCAACAACATACTATTTCTCTCCTCTTTACTGGAGCAGCAATGGACATTCCCGTCCTCAACTATGCCGACTTCATGAGCGATGACATATCCCGACGAGATGAATTCTGTCGGCGTCTCTACACCTCACTTTCGTCGCTAGGCTTTGTCAAGATTCGAAACCATAGTATTTCTGATGAGATCCTGGATGAGGCTTTTGAGTGGGTGAGTCCGAGTCATATCAATCACGGTCTCTGTTCTATACAACCATCCCATCCGAAAGATATCAGTCAACTCAAGCTGACAATCTGGCATAGAGCGCGCGCTTCTTCAGTCTTCCCCTAGAGTCCAAACTATTCGCCGCGCACCCCGTCCTACCCAATCCGCATCGCGGATGGAGCTGCGTGGGACAGGAGAAACTCTCTGTTATCCGGCAGGGGAAGGCGGTTTTTGATCTTAAGGTGGATATACCCATGTATCCATCTTTCCGGGATGATAGTGTATACTGATTTGATACGGTGATTTGAAGGAATCATTCGACCAAGGCCCGACAAACGACCCATTATACCCAAACATCTTCCCGCCCCCTTCAGTGCTACCGGGCTTTCAACCTTTCATGGAAGAATTCTATGAGAAATGCCACGAGTTACATCTCTCTCTTCTCTCCGCAATCGCGCTCTCCCTCTCCCTCTCCCTTCCATCCTCCCTAGACATCAACATCGACGCAACCTTCCTCACCCGCCGCTGCGGTATAAACAGCTCCGAATTACGACTAAACCACTACCCAGCAACAAAAATCTCCGACCTAGATCTGGAGAATGGAAATAAGATGCGCATCTCATCGCATACAGATTTCGGAACCATCACGTTGCTTTTTCAGGATGGGGTTGGGGGGTTGGAGGTTGAGGAGCAGAAGAAGGGCAACGGCAAGGATGGGGATGGGGAAGAAGGTGGGGAGGGAATTTATATCCCTGTTTTACCATCACCAGCAACGTCAACGAGCAGCGGAGATGGTGAGGGTGGTGATGAGGGTGAGAATGGGATTGGGAGAGAACTCATCCTCAACGTAGGCGACTGCCTCCAGCGCTGGACGAACGACCGATTGCGCTCTGCGAATCATCGGGTCACCTTACCTCCTCACCTTAAGTCCCCCTCTTGCCCCTCCCCACTACCTCTAAAAAACAGTAATGACGGATCGTTGTTGTCAGAGATAATCGTCCCAGATCGGTATTCCATCGCATACTTCGGCAAGCCGGACCGCGATGCCATGGTGTCTGCGATACCGGAGTTGGTGGGGGCGGACGAGGAGGTTAAATACAAGGGTGGAATGACTGCTTGGGAGTATAACCAGTCGAGGTTGTTGCAGACTTACTAGATAGGTCACTGCATGGAATCCATGGGCAGATGATATATTGGGACCTTGCTCGGCCTGGACGGGAGTGGAGTGATATGGACAGATTGGTTATCTATCTCCAGTTTTAAGTGATGTTATCATTACCAGTCCACGTGGCGTGAGCCGTTGGTGAGGACCTCATGACGGGAGGATTGAGAACCTGGTAATGATAGCTTGGCCTGTGCAGGGAATGCTTCCTTCGGCGGGAATGGGATGGAGCTGCGAACTGGCGGTCAAGATGGATGCCGGTCACTCCGTTATAGGACGATAAGCAGCGAGGTTGCGGCAACTATCAAAAGAGGGGGGAACAGGAGACGAAGACATGGTTGTGTCATATAAATACTATCCAGATTCCTATTTAACATCTCTATTATATAGTCAAGTCATATCACGTAGCTCGCGAGTCCTGCTCACGAGTCTCATTTTCCAACCCCTCCGGCGGCAGGGGTGCTGGTTCCTCGGAGTAATCCGGAGGAGGCGTCTCTGGTCGTGCTTGAGGCTCAAGATTAGGACTAGACGCCACTGGACTAGGACTCGTCGGCGTCTGCGGCGGGCTTGCCCGGTTCTCTATAACACTGAGCTCAATCTCCTCTGGCGGTTTACCTAGTGCAGTCGCAGTTGACTCAGGCGGCAATGGTGGAGTCGATTTCGGAGCAGCCACGGGCGGCTCTTCATCAACCGCATACCGCCATTCCCCATCTCCCTGCAGAAACATTCGGAAGGTATACCTCTTCTTCAACCGCTCTAGATGCGTCTGACGTTGGGCAGTCGTCCACCCATACGTCCCATCAAAGTCATGGATCATTTGGCTATTCGCGATCCAAGGTATGACTGAACCGATCGATCTCGGGATCCGAGGGCCCTTGAACCGTCCGCGTCGGGTACTGAAGACTATGAGGACAATGACTGTGTCGAGGGCGATGATTGTCATTGCGATTGCGAGCGATGAAACGGACGGCTCCATGCGCCAGGCGCTCCAGATGACAGTGGCGTTTTCGGCATGGATGGGTTCGTCCAAGGGGAGAAGGTAGATGTCGCGCCAGAGGGAGAAGTAGGTGCTGTAGACCCATTGGTAGACGGTTTGAGAGAGGTTCATTAGCCGGTCGGGGTCGAGTTCGGTTATGGGTGCTACGACGTCTCGTTTGTAGAGGAGGGCGACGAGGAAACCGGCCCAATCATAGGATGAAACATAGCTTGAGTTTGTGTTGATGTCCTCTCCGTAGAAGCTTTGCGGAATCGCGGCGAAGACTTTGTTGAATTGGCCCAGACTGATGGTTGCGTTGTCGTACATGTTGCCGGATGTGATGGCAGTGTCAGAAAGCTCGTAATGATCGATAACTTGCCCTTTTCTGTCGAAGACGATGGAAAAGTTGCTGAGCAGAAGGTCTGGTTCGCATTGCAAGGCGACCGTGTTATTAGAGGTTACCCCGGAAGTGGCTGTGTAGTTCCATCGACCAACGACGAGCACCGTCGACGTTTGACAAATGTCCGTTTCCTCCTCGGCGATCGGGGAAAAGAGGTTGATGGACAGGGAGAATCGATCGCTATGATTACGAGGTGGTGTCATTTTAACACGGCACTCTCGGTCTGGCTCTGCCGATGGGCGATAGGTCCAGTATGGGCCATCCTCCCGCCAATTCAAATTATCGGCAATAGACAATTGCTTGCAGTCAAGGTCCGCTCCAACCCCCAGAGTCGTAGCGCTGTACAGCGATTCATGATCGTCACTGTGAATCGCGATTGGGGCAAAGGAACGGTTCGTGCTGGTCCAAGAGAGCAGTGGCACTCCACTGGTGATACTCGTTTGTATCAAGTCATATTCCGTAAAGTCGGCCGCAAAGTCATTCTGGCGAAACACGGAATGGCTGTAGTTCGCGAAAAGGGCATCTGTCCCAGTTTCCGACTCGGTCAACTGCTGGGTAAACAACCCACCAGCAACCGTTGTGAGAACAGTATTGGCAATGCAAGCAATGGAAATCAAGATCAAGAGAACATGGCGGTTTTTTGCGGATTTGGGTAGAACTGTCCACGGATTCTGGCAGGAGTAGTTCATGGTCAACGAACTGCTCACACTAGCCATGCCACGTTGGAGATGGACCCATGGTTCAAGGATGCTGAGGTTTCGATGAATAGATGTACATAGTGCTCCGACCGCAGAAGCCACGACAGATGGTAGGAAAGATAGTACGACTTGGAGGAAACTCGAGCTCGACTGGTCCAAGTGTTGGAAGCCGCCGTCCTTAGCAAGTGACGAAATCACCAGGCTCATGAGAACAATCACTGCTGCGAGAAGTAGGAATTCGAGGATAAAAACCGGGATAATCAAGAAATGAGGTCTTGGATCCGCCCGAACGCGCATTTGGTCGTCTAGGACCACCGGATTGCCATCCACAGTGACAATCTCCAGGCGACTTCCAAGAGGGCTGTGGTACCAACGCAGTCGACAGTCTCGCAGAAGACGACGAAGCTGGCGTGTGGAGAATTGATGGAATCCAGCCCGCGGATCGGCAAGGATACTGTTCATACCAAACACGTCGGTCAGCATACTACACATCGCCCCAATGGAGCCGGGATCGCTCTGGAGAATGTTCGGCCGCTTGTGATAGAAACGGAGCATGATGAGGGTGAGGACGGTGCCGATACCCAAGACGGTCTCCGCACAGCGCGCAACTGCTGAGACTATCGCAAGAGCGACCTGACGTGTTGAACGAAAGGCAGGCACGGTAGTCGGCGAGACATCGGGATCAAATAAACGGCTCATGGTGAGAATAAAGGTTTGTTTGACCCCTCTGGTGACTTTGGCGGTAAATTCACTCATGGTCATGGTCTTTGACGTGTCTAGGACGAGGACTGGATCAAGGTCGCCGACATATTGGCTGATCAAGGGTAGCTCAGTCAGAGTGCGCTCTCCGGTTGTCTCGTTAGTGTGAACGAATAGCATGTCGCTGGTGTACATGGCTCGATGCGCAAGGAAGCTTTGAAACGCGTCGATGTTGAATTTTTCGTCGGTGAGTTCCCTCTTGGTCTCGTTGAATATCTTGCTGCTAGTAATTGAGCTGTTTGCGTGCATTGTGATTTCCGTTTCCCCCTGGAAGTACTCGATGTTGCAGGCAAACATGGTTGCAGACGAAGTGAGCCCGTCTCCCACATTGGTGATACTATCGGAGCCGAAAGATGTGGCATTGATAGACAAGAGAATACCATAGAGGTCAATGGAATCACAGCCATCAGGGACGAAATTTTTATCCCCTGCGGCAGCTGAGGAGTTCAAATACGTCGGTTCCCAATATCGAGCCTGGAGATAGTCGGTGTTGGGAAAGAGCACATTGTCGTAAGTGAAATCCAAATAGCACTCCTCGCCCAATCCAGAAATATGCACGCCTTCGACATTCCAATATAACCAAGACTCGGATTGATTGACGACAACCGGAAAGTTCGCATCGGTGAACAAGTCCTGACAGTCCAGCTCGGTCCAATAGATTGTCTGATTGAGTGTCCATACAGTAGTCTCTCGGCGGTCGTCCCTGGGGATCAGGACGGGCGCGACAGCGAATTGTCCTGAACGGGTCTGCTGCAGGTCTGCGCTGTCCGTGAAATACGCGTCGAGGTTGCTGCTTTCACTGTCTTCCTGCACGGCAAACCAGCGACGTTGAGCGGATAGATCGACCAGCGCTGCCCAGGTCTTCATCAATTCATCGGAATGGGTCGACACTTCCCGTAACTCCAGTAGAGAACTTTGCAACGCGGGGTGGAATATGCGGATGAGAAGCGTAACCAGAGAGACCGATAGTACTAGCCAATGCCGCCGTTTGGCGGAGGCGATCGGGGTGATGAAGCTTTGACCAAAATTGTAATTGATGAACAGAACCGTCGCAGGGCACCCTTCCGGGCGGGACATTTGAAAGTAGGGCTCCAAGCGCAAGACATCGAAGTCGATAAAGGACCATAGTACGGAGAGAAAAATGGCGACGATGACGGGGATATAGTTGTACGCGAACGATTCGAAATTGCTCAGATCATCGCTATCGTCGAAGAAACGGAGGCCTCCAACGCGTTCGCTATATTGACGTAATGATTCGAGCAACACCAACAGAAATAGCATTATACAGGCAATCAGGGAGAGGTAGGTGGGACGTAAGGGGATCGGGCGCCATCCCGTCGGGTTGTTCGGTCGGGCATTCTGAGGAGAGCCACGGGCGGCCCAGTAGCGTTCTAAGAGAAGAAAGCCGTGAGTTCCCATGCAAGAAACAAGAGTCGGATAGCCAAACCTTTAATGTGTAAATAAACATCGTACACGTTTAGTCGCCGGCCTCTAGGCATCGTTCGGTCGCATGCTCCGCTGGACGAACGATGACGGGGACCGCTCCCCAGAAGTCACTCCGGTAGGATATTCAGGGACGTCGAGATCATCGTAGTTTGCGGCAAAGGTAGGAATTCCAGCCCTGCATGACGAGCCCGCAGCAGTGTCCGAGATGATGAAGACGCGCCAGGCGATAAGAGGGGTTGATGACAGTCGATGATGAGTGAGAAAGCCCAAGTCGTCAGCCGTCGAGTCTTTCAGCAGGTGTGGCGGTGTTGTGAGATTGCTACCTCAGCACTCAGGCAGGTACGCCAGGGACCGCCGCCTCATGCCACTGGCTCGCTCAGGGATGCGCCAAGCGCCCGCTTGCCATTTCTGGTACGAGGTATCCCGCAATAGTCTGCCCATTGGCGAATGCTGTGGAAACACTACCCCGCGCTAGCCAATAAACTATGAGATGACGCAGTCTTCAATACAGTAAGATAAGTAAAATTACGTACCATAATCTTGGCGGAGCAGCTCCAACAGTGCGTATCATTGGTATCGGGCGGTAATCCAGCCGTTATCCTCCACAAAGGGCCAGCCACACCCACCAGAACCCTTGCAAATCACAGTATCTTGAAGTGGCTTAGCACTCCTGCCTGGATATACTTGTTCGTTAGGTGTGAATAACCTGGGAGTAGATAAATAAATGGCTCTGCTACTGCGTACCCTGTGCCCGAACCATTAATGGTTGTATACAAGCTGATCCTTACCTGTGTTTCTGATGCCTAAGCAGTATTCCTTGGACTGTCTTGACGGTGCCAACATCAGGATCCTGCAGGTTGAACAACATTGAATACTTACATTAGCAGTATTGAGGAACCCGGGAGCGCAATTATTAGACTCAACAGTAATCGGGTTGCTTTGCTGACCTTTGTATCGGTATCTACAAGCACGTGTGTTATACAACCTGGAATGCACCAGTGACGGCGCAAATATATATCTCCGCAAATGATAACAAGCCAACCCGAGGAAGCGCGCGTACCTCGCGAAGCTGCCATATTCTAGGGTCGTCGAAATAAACTCACGGATCTAGGGAAATGTTCCGTTTGGCGTCTTAGTAAGGTATACTACTGTTACTTGCTCTACGTGGGACTAGGTATGACGGTTCGGTGATGATAGGGTCGCTCCTGCCCCGGAACCCTCAGTCAAGGTTGCCCATAAAATCCCACCCTTTGAGGATTCCATCGAGTCGCTCCACTGGTTGAGTCTCCGTTGAGGATCGTCGTTTATGACAGATTGACCGGGAATGCATCTGAGGGTTAGTCTCCTGTTGATGGATACCCCTCTTATTCAGTAATCTGCCTCCAGATCTCGTCATTCTTGTCAGCCTTGTCCGCTATGGTGACTTGAACAGCACAGAATGCTGTTTGGACAAAGCGATGGCATCCTGACGGCCCGCCAGATATTTCCTTGCGTCCACCTACCTACCCCTTCCGTCCGTAATCAGTTATGTCCATGATCAACACGTTCAAGACCATAGCCATCGCGAAGCGTTGGGGGGAGAAATTGCAGCCTTGGTCCCTTAGCACTGTCGCGAGAGGCCGGCCAGATAAATTGTTCCCGTATGACGACCGTAGGTCATCATCAATTTCGGTGATGCAAGGACAAATAATTGGCCTTGACTGATGATTCTGGACTTGCAAGCCTCCCTGACATTGCGGCTCGTCAGCAAGGCGCGATTTGTCATAATGAGAAGAATGCGGAAGGAGTTGGTTCTCGATAGTTGGAAGGCGTATCGAAATAAGGAAATGACTGAATTTGAGTTTTTCCATGATGACTTGCATTGCTGGACCGCAATTCCAATTCTTCAGTTATGCAGCGGAGGAATTGCCCGAAACGGCGCTCGGAAATGGGCCGCTAGAATTAGCCCTGATTGAGGGTCCCGAATCCCGATCGAACGGCGGAGCACATCGCTGGAGACTGGAGACTGGAGTCTTGAGAGTACCTCGTCGATCTAGGACAGATCAGAGTGAAGATCAAGATGCAAGGAGTAAACTGTGCGGTCCAGGTCTGGTGACTTGCCGTGCCCTACTCTGCAGGGCTTTCGGCCGGCGCTAGGGAAATGGAGTCATTGCAAGCTACTCAGCGAGAAGGTCTGAAGCAGGCAGTTGGAAATTAAGGAGGAGGTGAAGACTGATAACGCGAACTCTATGAGAAGCTCTTCTGCTCGGCCTCCTGCTATGTTGGGAGTGCTCCGTTGTCCAGCCAAAGGGCATACGATTTCGATCGCAACGACTGCCTAATTGGGAAAAAGCGTGCTGAAGATCGTGGCTAATCGTGACAGGGGCGTTCCAGACATCTCTGAATTGCATTCTGAATGACGTCTCCACTAACACCAAGCTATCCATTGGTCTATGAAAACGTTAGCTGTGCTTTGGCAGTCCTTTAGCTGCACCAGCTCGCTGTTTTGTCCGAGTCGTCCGACAACATTTTTACACATCACCGCCAATCATATCAACCTGAGACGCAAAATTCCTGAAAAGCAAAGAGCAGTGGGTTCCAAATCCCGATTCCTTGACCGACAACCAGAGACTCTGGGCCAGACGGCCGTTCGAATCGAATGGCGGCGGATCGACGTGGATCCCTTTGGCGCGAAAAGCTGGGGCTCGAGATTGACTCGACGCCGATCTCAGAACTGATCGGACATGATGGGACATCCCAAAGCAGACGTTTGTATCCTGATGATGAGGGCGTGCTCTCATCTCACAGCTCCCCCGCTCGCAACTGGCAGGTGACTCCGAGTCGCTTGGTGCATGCAGGCGTGTAGATCATGGTCCTGGCTGCTTATCCAGTTTCCACCCCTCTGGAGTTAGGGCCATATTTTTGTCAGGAGCCACAGTTTGCCCCGCAAAATACACAAGTGGAAACAGTTAAATTAGCACTGCAAGAGTCTGCCCTTATCTGGGTGTTCCGAGACGGGCAATCTTCTCTTTGGTACCTGGTAATTCCTTATTGAGTATGTCGACTGTTGACCCCGATCTCCCATAGGGCAGGTTGACTTGAATTCGGGACTCATTCCACTTTGACCCTGACTGACTGGGTTTTGCTTCTTTCGACGTCAAGTCCATATAACAATAGGGTGCCCGCCGCATCCTTCCGAAGATCAGACAAGAGGCTCATCCAACCACTCTCCACTGATATCTAGTTCCCAAAATTTGCTTGCAGGCTTTGCACCACGATATCCCACGTTTGCCATCTATATCTTCAGCTTCAAAAGAGGCATTCACAGGAACCATGGCGATGGCCCCTATGCTCGAGACAGATCACCGAAATCTGCCCCATTACACAATGCAACAAGGCCCTGAATACAGAGAAACACCTTATACGCCGCCACCCCCACCGCCATATTATCTGCTACCTAATGGAGGATGCAGCCCAGGTGAGTCTTTACAGTCTGCTCGTCCCAGGACGAACTAACAAGTAAGCAGCTGTTTCTTATGCGCCTTACTTCCCGCAGACCCCTCTTATCGACCCCATACAACACGTCCAACATGATTACGATTACTTCGTGAACGGTGTCATCAGCGACGTCCTCATTCGTGTTGAAGACGAATCAGCCTACAAGTCTCCATGTGATGACAAGCCAGTCTTTCACAATAGCTACTCTACCCCTCAGAGCTATCTCATGTGGGGATCCGATGCAGGCTTCGGTCCAAACGGTTACCACCCAAGTTTCTCCCCCGAAGTACACGTCGATAAAGAGCACGCTCCTCTATACGGCATCCGCCCAGTACCACAAACTATCCCGACGCAACCACCAACACCAGTCCTCAAGACCGAGCCTGAGCCCGAACCCGAGACGATACAGCTAGAGAGCCAAGAAGAACAATCACCCGAGCTGGCTGAACTCAGCCGGGGAGGCCTACATAAGATCACCGGCAAGAAGCGAAGACGCCTCCTTCACATCATCGCGGAGCGAAATCGGCGAATGCAACAGAATAAAATGTACGAGGAGCTCTACCGGATGGTCCCGGGGCTCGAGAACAGCTCGCGGTCGACGAAAAGGGAGGTTCTTATGCGGACTGCCGACTGGCTGGAAGAACTTGTCGAGGGAAATAAGAAGCTGCAGCAGCAGTTGAGACAGCTGTCTTAACTTACGTTGAGACCGAGACTATACATTTGCATAATTGATGCATAGTCTGGACGGACTGCTGGCAGGGTACGATGATGAGACGGTCGATGTCGATGTTCCCTTCTACGGATGTGCTGGCTCACTACCTGAAGGACCTATTTCTGTAATCTTAATGTCTACCGAGAGATACCACTATCGCACGAATCTTATTGCATAATCATACTACTTTTCAACTCTTCTTGCTCCTCAGTACGTAGTCTCGACAGAACCTAAGACGGACTTAGCCTCGGCAGGCTGGGGTGAGACATGTGCGTCCTCGCCACTTCACGCAGTTTTTTATTATTGCAGGTGCCTTCTCGCGTAACTTGCGCCCCTATCCATAGATCGAGTAACTTTAAGGCTTCCGCCCGCCCAATCCTGTTTTAGACTCTGGGGTAGTCTACCAAGCTGCGGGGACTGGGTCAGCGTGGAATGAAATGTATCCTTCTATCGTCCAAACTCAGCTGCCGTCGAGCTGAACATAGTCATTAGGTACACACTGGGCATACACCGTGTGCACCATCGCTTTATTCGTAAGAATTGAGATTGAGATATAACTAACAAGCCCTCCAGAGACCAAACGATAATACGCGAATCAGGGTTATCTCAAATGAGAATCCACTATACTCCACGACGATGGCACACTAGCTCGCCGTTTTATGTCGATGTTTTGGGGCCTAGGGACGGATGTTAGTTGGAGCCGTGCGCGATGATGCCGATGGGTCGGATCCATCGCGGCATTTTTTGTAACTGCCTGAACCCATCTATCGAATGAACGCAATTGACCCTGGGCTCGGGCCTCGTCCTCGTCCTCGTCCTCACATGGCATCGTGGCACCAAGATATCCTATCCCTCGGCTTACGATTCGATTCAAGTCGAGTCGAAGGAACGTCATACTTAAAATACGAACTACAGCTACTGTTCAGGGCACTACTTACTGCCTAGTATCTTGGTCCTGTGATAAACCTCCGTATTATCTCAACGCTCCTGTCAATTGGATCTGTATCAACAATGAAACAAAAAAGTGCTGAGATTTTGAAACATCAAGCTTCAAGTGCCGCGCCTGAAACTCTTGCGTGGGCCTGCCAAACGCGCTAAGCCGGGCGATCCATGGGTCAAGCAGTTTCTGCATGATTCGAAACGAACCATCGTGAAACAAGGACAAAACATTGTTGCTAAGGTTCCAAACAGCCACTTGATCCCTTGATATTTAGGGTAAGAGATCCAAGATGATATGATGTAAATCTTGACCGGACATCAGTAGATGGACAGAGCCTCAAATATAGGTTGTTATGAGGAAGGAGCGACCCACAACTTGGAAGGGAAGGCGCGACCCTGTCCCGAGTCAGTGCAGGACTGTTCGTTTCCGGGGAAGGAACGACCTGACGTCTGGAATTATTGGCTTTGGAAGGCGCCCTGCTGCGCTCTGGTCGCTCCTGCTATTTCTGGGCTGTTAGGGTTTGACGCTGTTCTTGCTGGTCTGTTCGACGCTCCTTGTGGTAAAGCGCTGAGAACTATACTACGGAGTACCTACGGAGTATACTCCCGGGAGACTTGAGGGGCGAGGTCCGATACGTACGTCCCAAGAGTATGGACTCCTGCTCATGCTGAATCGCTCAAAAGCTCTGCATAGCTTCCGTCTCGAACTTATGGTTCTGATTTCTCTGGTCCATCGGTAATGGCAGGGCGCCGCTCTCAACCAGCCACCAATTGCTTGAGGCGCAGTCGCTGCTCATATAACCGTCGAAGACGCTCCCCGTCCCCATCACCCATGCCCTGCATCAACCAAGCCGACAAGCTACCTGCCAACCCATCGCAACGCAGGCCACCATTCGCAACCCAAGGCCAAATAAACCGGTTCGGAGATAAGTACTCCTCCAAACTAACCGTCTCAACGAACCGTACACTGCGTACGGAAATCGTGCTCAGTTCACGCACGGGTGAGATATCATCAAGGGATTTAGAATCTACTTCGAGATCCCTCAGCCCCGAGCACTGCCGTAGCAACTCCCAGCACGGGCCCAGCTCTTCAATATCCATGAACTCGCTGCTCGGCGAGAGGAGCGAAAATCGATCGGATCATAGCGCGCTTGTCCTCCCCAGTCTCCTCTAAGAAATCCCTCAGAAGCCGCCCGTTCTCAGAAGCGAACACATTCTCTTTCTAGGAGATCGGGCTCGCCTCTTCATATGTGCGGCGACTAACCAGCAAGATAACGAGATCCATATGCCGCGCACAGAGACACTTCACATGTTTATGGTCAGGAACTCTTTTCATCCCAAACTCAATCTGCTTATCCGCGTAGCACTTGTCGCAAAAGAAGGGACTCTTCTTCGGCAGCGCCCAGCGCCCAGCGACTTCTGGCTGGGCTATTCAGGGTAAAGTCATAATAGCCCTCCAACCAAGGCCCTGAGTGACCCAAAATGTGCGGCCACACCGCAAAATCTTCAAGCAGTGTAGAATTGATAAATGACTGTCCGTCACAGCTGTTGAGATGAGCGGGATTAAACTTGCAGGGGCGGACGAGGAGGCGCCGGTAAACCTCTAGACGGATTTCGATGGGCAGCGCGAAGAAGTGCTCGAGGAAGGGCGAGTTTAGACTTGATGTGTGCTTTGCCTTTTCGCTTTGGATGCGCTTGTTATGCTTGTGCTTATGCTTGTATCTTTTTTCTATTTGGTGGAGGCTTTCAGTTGGGTCGCGCGAGAAGGGTGTTTGGATGTAACCTTTGGCAGGCATGATGGGGGGTTGTGGCCTCAAGGGTTCTGTTGGGAGACGGGGATGATATCGGGCTTCCTGATTGAGGCGTGTCGTCCTAGTGTTTTCAGCATGGCCATCATGGAAAGAGTCGTGAGATGGATGAATCACTCTCGCTCATATTTGTACAGCCACACCACCCTGCGCACGATGCGCGAGTCAATCATACCTTTTATTCTGCGACTGTGTACATATGTCTATGCAGGAGCCCTGAAGAGAGTCTCTTCTGCTGATAGCATGTTGTCGACCTTTGGTGACGGCTAAGAATGCGCTTCAACGCCGAACTTATTATTAGTCAGCGTCCGCTCGGTCATATATCATATCGTTCTACTTCCTATTTATATTTCTTCTGTATATAGTGTAGCTTCGCTGCTAGATTCAATGAATCAGACCTTTATATTTGGGTGGTCAGATACCGAAGATTACGTACGCCGCGGTCTCCGACACATGTTTATGCTCGTTGGACTCCCGGCCACCGCTAGTTTAGGGCATCCGAGCGCCTGGGTATACGGATGAAAGTCGGAAGTGGCTTCCAATTAAATAAACGCCCACTGAGCTGAGCGTGACTCATAGGGCCAAAGAAATGATTAATCAAAGTCATCATCACTTTAATCCTTCTCCAACAGCTATCTGCGCATCAGATATGCGCCTCATGGAGACCCACCACGGTGACAGCGGAATTAAGCTTACTCTAAACCCGCCGCGACTTTTATCTCCACGCGGAATCTGCCCGAGGGGTAATGTATATAAACTGGATTGGAGCCAGTTATACAATGGACAAAACATCCTTATTCTTTACTCAGAACCAGAACCCTCACCCCTCGGAACCCACGAAACTCGGATCCAAAATGTCCCAAACCTGGTTCATCACCGGCGCATCCTCCGGCTTCGGGCTGGACCTTGCCCTACTCGCCCTTGACTCCGGACACAGGGTCATCGGGACCGTTCGGAACGCCTCGAAATCAGCATCCGCGGTGAACGCCATCAAGGCCAAGGGCGGCCAAGTCCTCGAGCTAGACGTCACAAACGCCGCGTCGATCCCCGGTGTCGTGGAGAAGGCCAACGCCATTTATGGCGGCATTGATGTCCTTGTTAATAACGCGGGTTATTCGCTCTTGGGTGCTGTCGAGGATATGAAGTTTGTTCCCGGCCATTGTTAGAAGGGAGTATAGTAGATACTAATGAGAAAAACAGAGAAGAAGAAGTCAAGCTCCAAATGGAAACCAACTTCTTCGGCCCCTTCCGACTAATAAAAGCCTTCCTACCAACCCTCCGCTCCCGATCAGGAAAAACCACAATCGTCAATGTCTCCAGCGTCGCGGGCCAAGACGCCCAACCAACCTGCGGTCTCTACGCCGCCTCAAAATTCGCCCTTGAAGGTCTCTCTGAAGCCCTATCGCGCGAAGTCGCGCCCTTTGGAATAACCGTCCTAATCGTTGAACCGGGTGCATTCCGCACGAATTTCCTATCCGCCGTGCAGCGGACCGAGATGCCTCTTTCAGAGGCCTACAAGGGCGGTCCCGTTGATGTTGTCTTGAGGAAGTTTGAGGCTGCGCAGGGGAAGCAGAGGGGGGATCCCGGGAAGGCTGTCAAGAGGGTCTTTGAGGTTGTTACGGGGACGGGGGAGGCGGGGGGTTTGAGGGGAATGGTGCTTAGGTTGCCTTTGGGGCCGGATTGTGTGGAGAGGGTTGAGGCGAAGGTTGCACGGTTAAGGGGGGATTATGAGGTCGCGAGGGAGGTTGCGTTGTCGACGGATTTTGATTAATTGTATGTATTCTGTAGGATCTCTGGAGGGTGGATCGATCTAGATTGTCTACAATATGTATTCATATTAATAGTCTTCTTCGCCTTCTTCTTGGTCATGGCTTTGCACAATTGCAGTCCAGTCTACGCTATTGAAACGACGCTCCCCTTGTTGACCTAATTCCTTGGAAAGAAGGCCTGGGCAATGATGGGATTCTGAAGACCTAAGCTTCTTCGATATCTTGCCATAAATACGAGCAGGTGTCTCGTTTACAATTTGCGATCAGGAATCCTCAAGCGGTGTACTTCACGAAAATATATAATTTCTGGAGTTTTAGGCGGAGACAGGGATTTACCACTTCCACGCGAGATACTAGCGCCTGAAAAAGTAGCCCAGTCAAGTACCGATTTCATAGACTTTCATGCTGCGTTTATTATATTATATAGACAATCTCCAGGCTATTTTTGACCAATGATTAATTAACAACTTTCCACAGTTTTCGTGATTTTTCACGAGTGCTCTTAGGGGGGAATTTGGAGGCAAAATGATCACACCGCCCGGCTGGCACAATCGGCAGCGCGTTCGGCTTTTAATCACGTGATTAACCGAAAGGTTGGGAGTTCGAACCTCCCGTCGGGCGTATTATATTTCTTTTGTTTTTTTCTTGCTTGCCTTTTAGGCACAAGGCGTTCTAACCGTGTGAGGTTGATATCTCAACAGGAACAAGCAGAAATGCCCCGGAGGTTTAGCTGATGTACAGAGTAGACGATCCAAGAATGTGGGCATAATAAAAGGTGGATGCAGTTCATTGTGCCAGCAAACTAGTCACACCCAGCGTCTTTTTATAGCAAGATGCTCGTCAAGTTTAGCAGCATCCAGGTACAATGAAGAGAAAGGATCTCAATACGCAGTCCATTATATTGTATGTTTACCCCAAGGCGACCAAGTCGCGACAGCGAGGTGAAGATCTTGCCTTTTTCCATACAAAGCCCGCCATGCTTGGCCCCGTGCGGTCAAAGGCGAAGCCAGAAAGAAGTGCTGTGGATGGTTGACGAAGATAAGGAACCTCACAAGCCGTCGCGAATTCTGTTCGGTTTGTACTTCCAGGTACAGTGCAACGCCCTCGAATTCCTCCACAGACACAGCGGGATCAATTCGAGGCCGGAAAATTGCATGCGTTTGTGAACATGATGTCCCCGGCAGATCTCGACAACTGCCTTCATGCGACGACGCAGTTTGAATGTGAAGTCCTCATGAATCTTTCTAACGTTATCCGGATAGAACCTGGTGCAGTCGAGTGTCTCATCTCGCCTAGAAATATGGTCGAAAAGGAGGCATTTCTCCGAGGTAAGACCGGCGTCATTGACTTGCTTGATTGAAGGGTTCGACAGGTCGTCCATAACTCGCCTGAACGGGTCCGCGACGTGGAACGTTGGGTTATGGAGATGACAGGCAACGGACGCCTCGGGTGGCCCTGCGGGTGGGATCAGGAAGTCGAGCGGCCTGGTCACCCCCAGCTGCTTCCACGCGTCTATTTCCCGTTGAGCAAAGGCCGCGAATCCAACCTCTCCGTCCCAGGTATCCGCTTGTGACGATTGTACTGGCTGGCTGCGCCCCGACCGACGCACCTGAAGGTCACGAATGAAAAATATGAGTTCCTCCAGACTCTTTAGACCCTCTGTCGGAAAGGTGAGTCACTGGGATTTCGACCCAGAGGTCTCCAAATACATGGAAACTGAGCTCCCGCGAGTTGCTCATGGCGAGAAAAATTCACGGGTAGTCGCCAGAGTGTAAGTAAGTTGGCTAACAATTGGCATATTGAGGGTGTGAGGAGGAATTTGAGATTTTACCCGAGACAAACACAGAACATCTCATGTTTGTGAATATCCCACATCCATTCACTGTCCATTGCCCTTTGGTGCCCTCCAATAAGAATCCAGAAGTTCACTAACTTGAGGATACTTGTGTGAAAAAAAAACGAAGAGCAGTAGAAATCAAGGCATCCTGTAACCCAGCCCATCAACGACAGGATATTCTAGATTGCTATACGGCTAACATTGTGACGATGCAGAGATATGGTGTTTTTGAGCAGATACAGCTGAGCCCTTGTTCCTCACTTAACAGTACCGTGGGCAGGAGGGTCGAAGGTGAGGCTTCACGGCATGAGGCTGGCAAATGCTTGTTATAAATATTGACTTGAAAATTCTGCCAGTTTCCTGTACTTGGTTTCTATTTGGATTTTATCATTGTGTGTGTGAAAATGATGAACGGACATCCATGGCTGTGAATGGAGATACATCCACTATTAACCCCTAAAAACATCTCACGATATAGGTCCTGAAAAGGAGTCAGGATTCCACAACTTGCCCGGTTAGCTCAATCGGTAGAGCGTGGGACTGTATGTACCGCCTTCCTCAGGCATTCTGCCGACTCAAAAGCTAACCTTGCCACAGTTTACTGGGAAACCTGAAAATCCCAAGGCTGCGGGATCGTACCCCGCATCGGGCGTCTTCTTTTTTTTTTTTCTCTTTCCCTTCCACGGTTAAGCGACTTGAAATGCTACACTACACGTCTTTTATCATTTAACCTAAGCTTGCGGCTGCCTTTGACTTGAATCCAATTTTCAATTTCCACATCGACGCTCGTCTTCCTGTCTTATTGCGACTCAGACCCGCTAGAGTTTAGACAGGTTGCTGGAACTGTTAGCCGACGGAGGTGCAACACTACATAGGAATCGAGGCCACAACAGCAAAAAGCACCTGAGCCCACCGCTATTACCCCCCCATTTCTCTCTCTTAATCATGCCACCTGCAAACCGTGAGGTCTTTTTTGGCCGCGACCCGGAGCCGCGCGGACAACCGCTACCTGAAAGACCTACAATACTACCTCGATCAGTACCGCACGTTGCAAACCACCTATCATGTGCAATTGACCGCGTACCCGGATAGCGGCTACAGCTGGCGCATGTACCTCCTCTGGGACTACGATCGGCTCTGGGGCGTCTCCGACTTCGGGTATACAAAGGGAGTCTTTCTTATCGATCCCGGCCCGCAACTACCGACAAGCGACGAAGCAGCGCCCCAGACGCTACCATTCACCTGGCGCGGGATGCGCAAGGCCGAGCCGGAGATAAGTCTGTGCAATTCGATATACACGAAAGGCGAGATTACCATTGATATCTTGAGTGGGAGTTTGAAGGGGTGGTTTGGGCTCTTGAGAGGTAATGGCGACGTGGGAGATCCTAAGGGTCGCTGCGAGTTCCGCGCGAATATGCATTTTGGCCCTGCGGTGGTACCCCATTCCCTGAATGAGATCGTTGACGACTGGAATGATTATTTCCCTTTGGTCCCGGAGGAGAACATCCGCCAGGATCTGCCGGATGACGCGTTGGAGGAGTATCGGCATAAGCGGGGACGAGGAGCGTGCTGGGAAGATGCCGAATGGGTTGAGAGGGTCGAGCAAGGAGCATAGTAGCGACGAAGAGGATGGTGGCTGAATATTGACTTAACTCATGTCCCGTTCAGTGCCTGGGCAGGCACTGGGACAGAGTACCGTATTCTTCGGTGTGCACGGAGAATGAGCGACTCGACTACTATCGAAAATGACTGACTGAATGCATGGGCAGATGCCCGAGCTCAATGAAATCTAGCTTGGGTCTCTTACAGCTGCTTGCGGCTCATAGCTAATATTCGAATGCGTACTGTGCTCGCAGCGAGGTGCTCTCTGCGACAACCCTAAGCAAGGTCAAGACCAAAATGAGGATGTTGCACGAGAAGAAAAGCAGGCCATGTTTCCAGAGAATCACCTGGCATGAGTACTAGTACTCTATCAAAAGCGCAATATTTATCAGCTACTAGCACTGCAATATGTATTCGAGACCATACAGAGAAAACAAAATCCGACAAAAGCCCATTACAAAAAGAACTCAACGGAACGATGTATATAGAATAGAATAAAACCAGCCAGAAGCATTCTATCATCAGGGACTATGAGTGCTCAAGAAGAAAACCTCTTACTGGTCACCCCCACCACCATTCGCCCTCTGCCGCGCAGTCCTATACAAACCCTCAATATCCTCCCTCCACTGCGCATCATCCGTCCTCTTAAGTCGTCGATCATAAGTAACAAGCCCGTTAACCTCGCCCTCCACATCCGTAGTCTGCGTCCAGACAGCACCGCTACAGCTGAACTTCTCGACTTGTGAGCGCAGTTCGGTGAGAAGGTATCGCGCGCGGTAGTTCCAGATCTCGAGGTTCTCGTCGATCTCGTATGTTTCGGCGATTGTGTCGATTGCGGCTTGGACATTCCAGAGGCTGAAGCAGTTAGCATTAGAGGGTGGATTCGGAGGGGGATAGGGAGGAGAAAAGAAAAGGCGTACTTCTCAATAGTGACGTTGTGCCCGATACCGCCGAATTCACCCTGTAGGGCGATTCGGTCTGGGTCGAAGGGGCTTGCCGGGTTGGAGTACCAGGGGGTGCCGCATTGGGGTTGGGCGTAGTGGTGGTTGTCCTGTTATGTCCTTGTCAGCTTTTGCTTACTATTGTAGAAGATCGGAAGGATCAAGGCGTACGCTGTAATCTCCAGCACCGCGATCATGCCATCCGGAAGTTGAGTCAATGAGACGAGTTGGGTCCAGATTCCGGACGAGCTCAGTAAGAGGAAACTCAGGCTCTTGGAGGATTTGCTGGCCCCAGCCTTCGTTGTAGATGACCTGTTCGAGTTAGCGGTCATTTCTCTTTAGGAGTGCTGGAAGGTGGGGATGCGTACCCAAGAGATGATACTCGGGTGGCTCTTGAGCTGGTTGATCATGAGCTCAAGCTGCCGGGTGAACTCCTGCTGCTGCGCGTCGTCCGGCTCGCGCAGCGGCATGGACGGCATATCCTGGATGACGAGGAGACCGAGCTCATCGGCAGCGCGGTAGAAGAGGCCAGGTTCGATTTTGATCTGGTAGTCAAGTCAATCACCGCGTCCACTCACAACAAAAAGAAAGGACGGAGGCTGGGGAGACCTACATGCTTCCGAACCATATTGAAACCAAGATCCTTCAACAGCTGCAGATCCCAAACCATGGCCTCCCGAGTGGGCGGGGTGTACAGCCCATCAGGCCAGTACCCCTGATCAAGGGTGCCGAATATAAACCTAAACTCACCATTCAGCAGTGGGCGCTGAATGCCGTTAATCTCGCCGCTGGAAATGGTGCGGAAGCCCGTGTAACTTCGAACCTGGTCGTCACCGAGGGTGACGGTGATGTTGTACAGGTTAGGGTTTTCGGGCGTCCAGAGCCTAAAGTCGTCGACTGTGAAGGTGAACTGTTCGTTTGCGGTGCCGCCGTGTGTGGCGATTGTTTCGCCACCGTTGAGGACACTGATCTCGACGGGGCTGCTGCTGTTGCCGGCGCTGTGGACGGTTACGGTGACTGGGATTGTTATGTTAGATAGGTGAAAGAGTAATTGAAGGTGACCTACCCTCGCCGTTCATCTCCGCAGCGATGTCGAGGCGCGAGATGTGCTGTGCTGGGACGGCTTCGAGCCAGACGGTTTGCCAGATTCCACTGCAGGGGGTGTAGAAGATGTGCGATGGGGTTAGGGTTTGCTTGCCCAGGGGGACCATTGCGCCCTCGCTGTCGGTTGGGTCGTAGACGAAGACCAGACTTTGGCTGTTAGTATTGTTGGCCGGGTTAGGAATGAAAATCTTACAGTTCGTTGGTGCCGTTGAAGCGAATATACTCTGTCACGTCAACGCTGAACTCGAAGTAGCCTCCCCTGTGAAAAGCCACGTTCTCCCCGTTGACAAACACCGTCGCTTCATTGTCCACGGCGCCGAAGTTGAGGATGACATTTTGTCCGCGCCAGTCGCCGGGGACTTCGAAATGGTTAGACAGCCAGGAGTAGATGAGATTCTGTCCTTGAAGGCCTACGCGGGTCAGCACCTTCCATTCGAAGTCCAGTGAAAGGAGAACAGACCTGAAAGTCCACTCTCAAGACAAGACGGAACTAGCACCTCGGTGTCCAGCGGCTGCCCAAACGGCGGCGCGTCAACAGCCGCAGCGTTCTCTGCGTTCCTATACTCCCAAATCCCATTGAGGTTCTTCCACTGGTCTCGCTGCAACTGAGGCCGGGGGTACTCCGGCCAAGGATTCGTGCCGACTCCCTCCGTCCAGTCAGTCGTCAGCGGCGGTGTCTGCAGGGCATAAGGAGTAGCGGCAGCAGAAGCAAGGCCGGCGATCGCCAGCAAGGGGAGGATAGCTCGAGACATGGCGCGACTTGATTCCTAGCTGTTTTCTTTTGCTTGGGATCGAACTGGCCAAGGACAAGCACCGCCGGCGCCGGCCCCTTTGACCTTTTTATACCCCATAACCCCCTGGATGGTCAAACCCCCCGCATCGCACCCCATCTGCACGGCCTCGACGCACCAGAATACCACCTCATCAGCCAAGCGTGGGCTGCAACCTCGGCCGTCTTCTGTCGAAATCTCAGCCCGTGGATTCAGGGCCTGCGCTGCATCGCACACCTTCCTAACCAGGCCGTGCCCCCGCACCTTGTGGTATCGGCCGCATCCAAAGACCAGTCCAAGCGTCGCGACACAGGCTCTGATTGATGGATTGCGATCCTTGGCCGTCTAGCGCGTGGACCCGCAGGGCCTGCAGGAAACAAGCCAAAAGCCACGGCTGTCGATCATTATGGGGTAGAAAGGCCTCGTGACCCAGCATTCAGTGATTCAAGAAAGTGCCGACACTTCTCCGGACTTGTACCGTGGATCGCAATCGCAGAAAGTAGTCAAAACAAAAGGCCCTGATCCACGGTTTCACACAGCGACAATCCCTACCTGCACCCCTGCCGCTCAACTGGGCGATCCAAGGCTGGAGCCTAACGGAGATGCGCCGTGCATGCGGCTAAGACCGCGATCCCTGTTTTGGGGTCAGATAGGGCGGACGGGTGATGCGGGGTGAGATCATGCGATTTTGGTGTCATGCTCGGCGCATATTTGCTTTTGGTTGGCCTAGGGGCTCGGGTAGGCTGCTGGATGTTCTCCGAAGTAGTACTACTAGCAGCGGAGTGTATATCTGGCTCCGAGTCTACCCAGTGCACAAGGGACTGTGACTGGACTCGCGGATGAGACAGAATAAACGCACAAGTTACAGTTATCTTGCTTTTACCCCTATCCTCAACTTATGCAGACATGGCCCCTTTATTGGCTGCGTGCATGACCTGACCCACGACAGGGGGGGTCGGAGTGGCAAACACGATTCGCCAATTTTCAATCAACAAAGACAAGCCCATGGGCTGGCTGCTTTCGATCGCTGACTGACTGGCTGACCGAATTTTGAATCAAGGGACCTGATCATTCAGAAAAAGACAGCCAATAGCATCTGTCTGTCAGCAGCACGGCACAGCGCCAGCCGTTGTGGCTTGGGCAGACATGCATTGCATTAGACCTCGATATTAGGATACAGGGTTCACCTCCTGCTAAGAGTGAGGTCATTCTGCTCTACCGTCCCTGTCGTCTGCATATGACTCTGACGCTGTTCAACTCTGCAACAAGCCCAACGCCCTTGCTTCTGCCTTCACAATATCGGGTATCCCATCTTCTAAACTCCCCTCAACAGGACTCCAATCGAGTAGCTTCCGCGCCCGTATCGCTTTCGCTGCAACAGAGTAATTGACAACCGGCCGCCCAGCAGTCTTAAAAACATCGCGATCCTCCATACCCACAATCCTCACCTCCCCAGACGGCACAAGACTTAACCTATAAGCCTCGGCGGTAATCCTCCTCGCGATATCGCCCCAGTGATATATCCCGCTTTCAACGAGATAGTATCCCTCCTCGTTCCAGGTGATACTACCACGAGAACTACTAGTAGACCCCGCATCCACCTCCGCAATCGCACCCTCAATCAGCCGCACATACAACCTCGAAAGATCGTACACGTGCACGCTATTCCAGAATGTTTCCCCGTCGGACAGCTGCAGCCCTTTTGCCTCTTGCAGGATTAGTCGAGTCAGGTTCGGGATTTGGTGGGACCGTTGTGAGATCAAACCCCGGCCGATGCCGTATACTGTGCTTGGACAGACGATGGCTGTTTTTAGGGTGGAGGAGCTGGAGCTCGAGGATAGGACGTATTTGTCGACTTCGCGGTGGGCGGCGGCGTCTAGAAACCATTCTCATATGAGTATCTCTTCCGCCCTTAAGGTTGAAATGGGCAGGTAGATTGTATAGCCCGGCAACGAGACGAAACAAAACTCACCAGGCAAAGACCGCAACGACCCAATGCCCTCCCAATCATCAAAAACCCTAACACGTACCCCCTCAGCAGACTCATAGACCCTCTCACCAGGATCAAGAAGGACATCCGTCCCACTCGTATGGATATATACCCCTCCTCCCCGCCTGCTTAAACCAGCCACAATAGCCCTGGCCGAAAGTAAATGGTCCGCGCTCAGCGCAAAATGCAAGACGATGCCATGCTTGGCAACTTCGTTCGCGATGGCACCGACGTCGTCGAGCTCCGCGATAAAGGTGTTTATGGTCGGGTATACGGATTTGAATCTCGGGATGTAGGATTCCTTGCCTGGGCGTAGGAGGAGGGTTATCCTATTTTCCCAAGTGGGATGGGTTGTCAGTAGGGCGTGCAGGACGTCGCCGGCTATGTAGCCGCTCTGTTGGTATGTATGATCAGTAAGATGATTGGAAGAAGGCTAGGTGTGGGTGGTGGCTTACGGCGCCCGTGAGGAAGATCTTTGGTGGTGTCATTGTTGGATACGCTGTAGGTTTGTTGTTAGGTAGTTAGGGTTAGGTTATTTGTCGTCCGGGGAGGGAAGGGCTTGTGCTTACTTCAAGCGACTCTATATACAGAGTAGTTTCTTCTATCATACGTCATGCCGTCGAGCGATTATAAATCAACCCGTGTCCAAGTACCTACCTAGGTACAAACCAGTAAGCGACTGACATTAGCCTGCTACTGTATTATTCTTATCCAACACGAGGCTACCTCAGCAAAACCCGCCTTTTATACGGTGTATTGTGGACTTGGTATACAATGACTCGATTTCGATCCGATGAGCCCGATCAGACCCGCCCAGCCTAAATAAATCCCCAAACCCACGTACTACAGGCACCAACGACACTAAACGCAGGCACCACCGGCGGCTCAAAGCGCCTCTATCTCAATCGAATCTAGCCCGAGTCCCCATTCGCCAATGGCTCAATTCGGTGACCCTGAGCCTTTGGTCCGTCTAGAAGGCGGTTCCTTGGCAATGAATGGCCTCTCGCGATATTTTTCCTACTAAAATCGCCCTCGCGCCCCTTTTCCACCATGTTCGGATATTCATTGTCGAAGACAAGGAAAGAGAAATCGCAATGTCAGGGTACTCTTATCTTCCACGGCATGGCCGGAACGTCAACGCGATTATAAACGTGCATGTTCAGAACCAGGACACGGAATTATGTTTGGGTGAGTTGCACTTTGCACCCAGTCCTAATTCTGATCGTCGCGGGACCGCGATCGAGATCGACATTGCATTCCATATTGCTTGAGATCGCATCGCAATCGATTGAATTTGTAGTGTATACTAATAAGCATACCTATAGTCGACCGCATAATCGAACCCCAAACAATCGCCCACTTCACCTCCGCCGCCTGCTACGGGAGCTATCCCAACGGCGCGAAAACATCATGCGAGCTCCTCTCAGTCGACGATCTTCCCCTTCTATACACGACCCCTTCCACCTCCACCCCCGCGAACCCTGCCAAAGAATGCCTAAACGACCGCATAATGTCACGAATCGGGTCCCACGGTGTAGACGCAACCCGCATGGCCGTGATTGGCCGACACATTTGGTCATTCAAGAATAGGGCGTGGAGCGGAATGATACCCTTATCCGAACAACGATGGAAAGAGAAGCGCCTCGATGCGCCGGAGAATTTCGACACAGCGGCGCAGTATCTCTCCGCCGTGATCGCGGCGTTCGATTACTTGAATCGGCCGCAGGTCCAATCGAATATGCGGGAGACGTTTAACCTGATTTCGGAACTCTGGGGGGAGTTTGAGGATCTTGTTAACGCTGAACGAGCCAAAAGGGGAGGAAGGGAGGGACATCCGAACAAGAAGGTAAATGTGAGAAAGATGTGGACCGAGTACATGGAAGCACACATCCAGGTAATAACCGAGCGCGCGCACCGCTGGGTCCTCGTGCACGTTAACGCGCTGCGCGGACCATTGATCCAGGAACTGAGGAGTTATCGAGGCGACAGTCTCGATTTCATGGACGCCGTCAAGTGGCGTATTACAGATAGACTGCATACCCTCGCTGAGATTGCGGGCGTGGCTGATTATACCATTTTGATACCGATGCATGGGTATCACGGCTATGTCGCGCCGCCCATCCCAGCGGGTGTATCGCCGGCCCTGCGCTCGGCGAGGTTCATCGACAGGAATAGGGCCTACGGGCCACATATGAAGCGGGTTTCGCGAATCGCGCAGTTCCAAGAGATACGTGAGAGGGCTGCCCGTGAAGGACCGCGCGAGCACCATGTTGCGGATCCGGTATCGATGACGCGAACGACGCTATTGCAGATCGAGTGCCAGAATAAAGTGCGGTGGGAGATTCGCGGGGAGCCGGTTGAGCCTGTGCCGAGGGAGCCGTGGATTGCGGGCACGTTGCGGAATTTGGAGAGTAGGGGGGTGTTGGAGAAGGGGACGGGGTTTGTTGTTTATAGATTGGTGTATGGACAAAGGGAGGACGAGTGGAGGAGATTTCGGGAGAAGGTTGACGGGCATATGGCGGATTGGGGGAGGGGCCAGACGGGGTCTGCTGCGTTAAAGCCGCATTTGAAGCTGTATTGGAGGGATGGGGCGGCGTTGGGGATCCCGGAGGGGGATATTGAGGCGGCGAAGAAGTACGTTTTTATGGCAACACTGGATTTGTAGCCCTAACCAACAGGATTCCAGGCACTATCTCGAGACATACGACCAGGAAGACACGGATGTTCCTTTCCACTTGGACAGCACAATCAACAAGCGCACTTTTCTTGCAGTCGACAAACCGAGTTACGACTCTTATGCCACCAAGTCTTATACATATGAGTATACCACTTTCAAGCCCACCATCCCCCCCGGCGACACAACCGGCTTCATTCTCGCTGTCGACCCCGAATTCAATCTTGAAGAAGGGCCCGACCGCCCCGACGAAACACCTGGCTTCCCGGGTTATCTCCGAATCCTAGGTAGCCTGGTCTGGGGTGACCTATTTGGCATGCTCGCGTCGCAGTGCAGTATCCTCAAGGATCTATGGCCACTTGCGCTAGACCATCCAGACCGGGTCTATGCTGGGCCCGTCGTTCCACTGGTTTTCAAAAACTGGCGAGTCCATAATGGAATCCGCGGCGAGATGATGCGCGAAGTTACCAAGTACATCAAGGCGAAAGTCGAAGGACGACCGTGGGTTCCCCGGGCAGAGCCCCCAACAGGAAGCCAACAAGCTCAGCCGGGCCCTAACACTGCCGCAAACAACAACAACACCAGGGAGCGTCCCCGCGCCCCGCCAGCTGAGCCCTCCCTCTTCGACGATCCAGGTCCTCTTGAGTCTGGCCCATCTCTCGCCGACACCCCAGACGACTACGCCATGCGCACATACCTAATGTTCCAGTTTGCGCGGTACCTTCGACAGAGAGGGCAGCATCGGACTGCGATTTTCGTCGAGCAGGCGATACGCGCGCGGCCTGGAGAACTGCCTGATATGCAGGAAATTAGGCGCCGCATGGAGCTTGAGGGTGCGACAGACGCTGAATCGCCGTTGCCACCGGCTTCGGAGTCGGGGAGCAGAGGGGATCAACCGGGTCCGGGACGGGGAGGGGCGGATGAAGGTTGTCCTATGCAGTAGGCTGGGCACGCCCGCGATGGGGTTGTGTTGTGCATATATGTATCATAGCATTGACTTTGGTCGAGAGTACCTAGATGACAATGTACTTGACTGGAGCGCCGCGCAGGACTTGCGGATTCCTCCAAAAGCCGTGCCATAACATGACGGGGGCTGGTGAGTGATAGCCCTAACCAGCCCACTCCTCGAGGAAAGCTTTCGTACAGGCAGCTGCAGTCAAAGCAGCATACCCTTGCCAAGCTTTGTTCTTATGACTATCGGCGTAGTCACACACCCCCTTGATGACGAGGAATGGGAGTACGTCGCAAATGCCAGAAGCCTCCATCTCAAAGGCGATGAGATCGTGCTGCTTGGCGATTGCATCGCGGTGAAGCCCGGACTTCATCACCGTATCTCCAGATCCAACGGGCCCGATGTGCACCTTCAACGGCGGTGGTTGGTCTGATCTGATGGCTGCTTGTAGACGTATTCGTTCGACCAGATACCGCTTATCGCACCCGAGCTGCTTGCATGAAAGGTCCGGAGCATCTTTGCATATGGGATCAGTGGCACTGTTGGTAGCACTGCAATTCCTGCAATGGGAGAACTGTTGGTGCTTGTGACGGTAGTCTGGAGGAAAGAGCTCGTCTTGTTCGGAGCCGGGGTAACTGGACCCCCTCAGCCCAAGTTTCTCGTCAAGGATCGTAAGATGTTGTGAGGCCGAGGCCTGAAGCCCCTCTCGTGCACGGGTTGACATCAATTTAGACAAAACACTCTGGATCTTCCTGGGCGGCCGGCGGTGGACTTCATGCCTTGCGCGTGTAGTAAAAGCATCAGGGTATTGACGGCCGAGATCATATTGCACGATGCTACTACCGATGACCACGTCCCCAAGGATGACCTCTGATTGTCCATCGCCAAAGGGAACTGCACCGCAGATTCCAACGACGAAAGCCAGCTTGACGCCGGGAAAGCTAGACTTGGTAGATGAAGCTGCCTGGCACGCGACGCCCTTGCCCATGCCCGCCATATGGACGAGGACCACATTGTGACGGCCAATCCTGCCCACCGTGTATGCGTTGTCGTCTGGTGCGGCCTTATCGTACGCACCCCGAGTCCAGATATCGTCGAAGAGTTCGACGACTGCATCGGCCTCTTTTGGTAGCGCACAGAAGACAGCGATGGAGAATTGCTCACGGTCAGAGGTACTGATAGCAGAGGCCTGTCTACTTGGAATCTGGAAAGCTTCCAACGAGCCTTTATCGGTGACGGGCAGCTCCAGTAGCCCCCAGTCATCACGGTAAGCTTGGTATAACTTTTCAAGTGGCTCCACTACATGGTTAAATAAACGTGAACGTCGTATATCAGCGCTTTCAGAATGACTCGACGGATCGATAGGCCCATCACGGAACAATGCCTCATCCAGACAGCTGTTCACCACGCCTTCGTAGGTGGCACCGACGGTCTTTTTTAGGTCGCCACCTTTTGCTGTGACATAGGCCCATTCGTAATAGTCATTGAGCGTTGTTTCATCCCACGAATAAGTGGTATTGGTCGGTTCGAATGGCTCTCCAGTGGCAATTTCAATAAGAACGACCGCCAATGCTAGGATATTCGGAAACATATGAACAAGGTCATCACCATCACAAAAGTCACGTAACTCCGCACGTTCAGAGACGAGCTTGGTGACGAAGAAAATATGTTGCTGGTCGTTGTCGGTTGCATCGTTACGTTCTTGCAGAAACTGGATATGATCATGTGTCCAGGGTGTCATCATCCAGTATGAGTTATAATATTGCCATACAGCTCGGGCGACCGTGTAGGCTATAATGATCTTTACTCGCTTTGGGATGTGATTTGCCTGCACCAGCCACTGTCCAAGAGAAGTGCCGTCCGAAGGGAGCATATTGCGAGGTCTTGCTCTGATGACAGGTTCAAAAACACTGATCGTGTTATTGTGAATGTGGAGATAAGCAAGACTGTTTGGCTGCCCTCTGATGAGCCTGCAAAACTGTCCCATCTCAATGGCCTTGAGGGTTCGAGAAATGGTCTGGTTACTACCGGACTTATTTGAACGGCCTGAAATCTGGGGCTCAAATCCAACCCTCCGTGCCCTCTTCGTGGGTCGGCGCCTGTCGGCCTACAGTTAGCGCTGAGCCAGGCGCCAAGGTGTACTGTTAACGGGACCATACCTAGAAACTGATATTTTTGCTTCTTTCCAGCGAATAGGGGTCTGAAGAGTGTGGCGGCGTGTTGGCGTGAAACTGGCAACAAACAGCAAGTCGAACGAGATATCTTCGTCTTCGTCGTTGTTATGCTCTGGGTTCAAACGCAACCATGCCCACTTCAAATGACCGCTCCTGCAGGCGCATGATGAGTAACCTTCGAGCTGCGTATACAGAGTATCATTGAGATGCGTTGGGTACTCCCCCGTGCGATTGTCTTTGGTAGTATGTGAATGCTCGCCCTCGAGCGTTTCGTCAGGGTCTGTTCCATGTAAAGTGTCCGCAATCAGGCAAAGGAGGACGTGATAGGCAGGATCGTTGGTAACAAACTGTGCGAGAGCATCATGCATTTCAGCTGTAAAATGTCTATCGACCGCATTAGGTGACTGCTGAGCTTCGGCGATTCGTCGGAGGGTGTCAAGCGATTCTTCTTCTCTGCGCTGAAGGTAGCAAGCATTGAATCAGCCTAGGCCCACAATGCAGAACGATGGCGAGGGAAGACTCACAGAGCAGGCCGTGTTGACTAGCTTGGCTATCTCGCCTAGTTTGGGATAGGAGCTGGTGTTAGTGGCAGAGGAAATCTCCTGCGCGAGGATGAACAGTTCTCCACCAAGCTTGCGGCCCTGGAATCGACTCTCTTTCCTCATCCGACCAACGGCTATTGCCTGGACCGAGACCCATGGAAAGGCGTCCGAACAGACCTCGAGAATGCTCTCCATACATGCAAACATACGTTGGGCATTGCGAGTGTTGGGGAGGATGAGTCTGAAGGGTATGGACAGGTGGAGGCGTTGACAGCCTTCTCAGCCTCGCGCTCGAAAAGACCATGCAGGGATTGCCAGCCAACCAAAAGTCCTTACGAGTCAGCTGTCCACAGTCCCGCAAGTTTGGACTTGAAAGGAGGAGCCACTTCCCACCCCCGCCATGCTGAAGGCTACATCGATGTTTTCAAGACAACGGAGCGATGTCATCGCAAGCAATCCGCGCTGCCACTATGGCATGTCGGCAAGCATTTAACTCCGCTACCGAATACTCTAAACTGATGGAAAACGAATGGGCGGAAAATCGACTGGCAGGTTTCAAGCTCTGGGCAATGGGCTCTGGAGCGCTCGCTGCCGGAAAAGCGTCGCTCGACCATCGACTTGGGTCGATTGCTGAAGCGCATGACATGATTCTGAACCTCGTGCTCATGCTGTCAATGCTGGTGGAAGATTGTATCAGCGCAGGTGAAGACAAGCCCCTTGTGTGGCTCGTAAATATCGTTGCTCTGACAGGGTTGATTAGCGGCTGGAAATGGACAGAGACAGGAGTTGTCCAAGGAAGAGCTCGCAAGCATGAGAGAAGTCGACGACATTTTGGACCAGCTCAACCGAGTTACGATTGCAATCCGCAAGGCAGGAACAAGATCGCGACTGCAGAAGGCAGACGCCACGTTCGACCCTTCCTCTGCTCCACTCCGTGCCTTCCGCCAGCATCTCGAGTTGCTTCTTTTGCTGCATCCAGGGGAGGATCAGACATGCAACTCAATACTCCAACAGAGAAGCTACAATGCCTTGACTCCAATTCAATCAAGGCTGATTGAAGCCAACCTCCGTCGCCGAAATCGGTTTCTTTATGCCCAAAAGCATGTCCAGAAGCTCAGCGAGGGATATAGGAATCACCTTCGAGCGCCTGTCAGCATACATGATCCAAAATCGCGGCCGTCTCATCCAAACCAGCCGGGAACAGCCCAGGGCGCGACTGTGCCAACCGCAGAGAGTCCTGTGGGCGATGCACTTACACATAGTGCGACCACAGCTACTGCAATCGATGCTTCAATTATACTCCCGTCAAGGAAGCCAGCAAGACCTGCTGCCACCACCGTCCTATCGGTAACCACCTCTCGCATATCCTACCCCATCCCGCCACATATTGGTATTAACCAGAGTCTTTTCCGATGCCCCTGCTGCTGTCAATCTATTCCAGCAACTGTTGCATGTGGTAAAATGTGGAAGTAGGTTGGAATCCCGAAATTTGCACCTCCCTGAATCTGACTTTACTACTTCTGTGCGAAGGAACCATCTGACGGGGGATGTTCTTCCCTACACATGCATATTGCCGAACTGTATGCATCCTTTTACGCTATATCCCACGAAGGAAGCTTGGGTCAACCATATGGTCAACGATCATCATAGGACTTCACAATGGACCTGTAATCTGTGCGCAAAGAAAGGTATCTGCCTCACATTCAGCCAACCAGACGGCCTCGCGGCTCACTTGACGAGCCTGCACAAGCGAGGGATCAAGGCTACCCAGGTACCAACTTTGGTATCTGCTTGGGAGGGAGAGAGCCCGGTCGAGGTCAGCCAATGCCCTCTCTGTGATTTCAAGCATGAAGACCGAATGGAGATGCTTAATCATATCGCCGAGGACATTCATGTATTTGCGCTAAGGTCGCTACCATGGCCAGAAATTGATCCCTTGGAGGACAACGATGGGAGTGACGATAACGATGACAGTTGCTACTTCAAAAGATATCCCTACTTTGGAACAGACAGTGACCGGTCGAAACTGTCGTCAAACCTGTCTTTGTCACCATATGAGGTCTCGGTTTCGGAAAGCCATGCTGGCTCAGATGCCGACCAAGAAACAGGTCTTACAGAGGAACTCCTGGGACACATACAACCGCAACGGACGAAACGAGATGATACAGATGGGTGGCTTGAAACGCTCTGGACAGACTTTGATGAACAAGATACTTCCCTCGACCATGAGATGGAGAATGATATATACATGGAGTTCGGAGAGCATCAGCCGGGATACCCTGCACGGCCACATTACGTGTTACCACCTATTCACGCAATCTCTCCTCCCTTAACCTGGGTTGATTCAAGGCCTCGAGAGCTATACCGCCTGGCCCCGTTGAGCGAAGTACAGCGGCTACCACCCATTTCTTACTCTCACACACAAAGACAGCGACAAACAAGTGACGGGACTGACGAAAGCTCTCAGATCCGGCACTATCGGGAGCCTGACTACCACGGAGGACACGAACATGATGGGATCAATCAAGCGAATTATGACCGGTATCTTGAAGACCATGATAGCATGCAGCTTGACCAGACAGATTACTATGAGCGCTATTTTGAGCCTGGCTACCCCATAGGACATGAAAGTATGGAGGTGGATCAGACTGGTTATAATCGGCACTATCATGAGCCTGACTACTGGGGAGGGAATGAAAGTATAGAGGTCAATCAGCCAGGCCATACTGGGCGATACGCAGGAGAAGCTGCCTATCTGCCAGCCGTTTATCGGGCTCCTCAAGCACTTGGTATTTCCGGACAGTCTACCCATTCACGATATGGAGTTGACTCTTTAGGCCCCTTCCGAGAACCAACATACATGCAAGGCAGCTACCCAACAGAAAACACCGAGCGATACGTGGATAGTCCAGATGACCCTAGATTCACGCCCGCGATCAGTGCTCGGTCACCCGAGGCCCGACTAGACCCCGGGAAAGAAGGGGCAAATATATCAAGGCCCCGAATTGCACGCGATTTATCAGAGTCCAGGTCTGCAAGGCCATCACCAGGATTTGAACATGTGGTATGTGAACGGAGATCCTGAAGCCAAATTCTAGAACTCACACTTGGACAGGGGTCAGGCTCAAATTTGTATGACACGTCTCAGTCACATCAAGAACCATATCCTGCTGTTGCAGGTGATGTGGACAGCGAGTGCCTGTTACCTCGCAAACCTGAGGTCTGCAAACCAACCAATCCCTGACAGTGGCAACTGATGAACTGAACTTCTCATAGGATGGGGAGCTCTTCTACCGTTATGATAACCTTGACCCTCGTAAGTATTGGGCTTCTTCTGCGCCTCACTGTTTGCTAATGTTGTTAGGATACTGCGTGCAACCCCATAGTTACTTTCAATGCGGCAAGGTAGGGCTGGCCTCGCAAAACAACATTGTTCGGAGACCGAATCTCTAACAGCCGTCAGGTTTTCGCCACTCTTTGGCATGAGTATCGGGCGGCCATGAGTGACGCTGCGACGTACCCGCTACAATATGTACGAGGAAGCTTCGGGGAACCGATATGCAGTACCATTCGCCGAATGGTGGTCATTGAGAATTCCGGAAATTGTTCCTTGTGCTTGAGTTGGCTTTCGTATTGCAAAAATTCTATCCACTGCCCACTCACTCTGCTCTAGCCCAATAAATACATACGGTGGGAAAGGTGTAGCGAAACAAGGCGTCGACGAGACGAAACATGCCATTCTCTACATGAGTGGCACGAGTCCAATGATTGGTCTCCGTGAGCCTCCTATGACCAAAGAGCCTTTGGAAGTGAATCCAGATACGGATTACGAAGATCTGAAACAGATGTCAAGACTGAACTTCGGCAAGATCTATACTGTCGAGCATAATGTTAAGGTTTTGCCAATTGGCGAGATCGCACCAGGTTCAATGACAAAGTTCCTTCAGTATGCGTGAGAAGAGACGGAGATGTAGAAGCTACAGGCCTTGCATCCTTAATATCATGCTCGCTGGCTGGCCAGGAAGGCTTTACTGAGGCTATTTGCGCCACATATGCGATAGGACATTATTGCGATATTTGAAGCCACGATATGATGACAATACAATTCCATTACTTCTGCCGGAACTATTTAGTAATGCCCTTGAGCAGTAGGCCTCCCGCACGTCCAGAGAGAGCATTTCATAAGAATTGTGTAATGTGAATCGCGTCACAAAAATGTTCCACAATCTACTACCCTAACATGTCTCACACCCTGCAATTTCTGACAACGAAACACCAGATCGAAGCGCATGATATTCAACTACGCTCTCGGGCCAGCCCCTGGTGTCCTCCCAGGAGAAGTTTCGCGCCGTTGGTTCAAACCCTGCTAAGGCAGGGGAAACGTGGACGACTGCACATCGTTGACAGCCGGCGCAGTATTGAAGACCAGCTGCAGACCAGGCGAGATCTTGCGCTCGTTGTGGGAAAACTGATTGTGGTCTGGAAGCGCACCGTCAGCATCACAATTTGATCCAAGGCCAAAACTCAGATCAAAGGGAAGCAAAGAAACACTTACACTGTGGCCCCTGAACCCCAACGGTCCCCTCAGCCCCCTGATCCTGCACATCAAAGTACCTAAACGTGACAAAATTCTTCCTGGCCTCCTCAAAAATAACCAAGAAATGAAAATACTGATCCTCCATATTATATCGCGTAACATAAAACTCGATGCTCAATTTCCTGTTCCCCTCCTCCCCCTCAACATCATAGTATATCCCATGCGGCTTCCCCTTCGTAATCTTGAGGTCTTTCCATAGTGGGAAGACCGAGTACGCGGCCATTCCGTTGCGGTAGGGTAGTTCCTGGCCTGTTCGCACACTGGCTATGCTGGACGTTGGTGGGACGTCTAGGCAGATCATCCCGTTGTCGTTTATGGCTAGTGTGCTGCTCGCATGGTCGTAAATTGTGATGGGGAAGGGGGTGGGGAGGGTGAAGGAGACGTCGTCGATGTTGTCTCCTGCGCCGCTTAGGCTGCCGACTAGGGATTTGGGGTTGCGGAGGGTCTATATCACGTCATGTTTAGTGAAAGCTGGTCAGTGTAGTGGATTGTTCTGGTATAGAATAGACTGACCACTGTATTTGGTAGTTCACCTGGCTCTGCCTGGCGGGGCTCCGGTGTAGGAGGTGTTGCAGCTGCAGCTGCAGCCGCCGCCGCTGCGACCTGAAGCTGATCAATGACCTTCTTATGCAAGTCGAGGAGATCGTCGAGATGGATGTGCACAGAAATATCATGTGCCTTTGTCTTCGCGTCACGTAGCTGGGCTTCGACTTGCAGGATGCCAGTCAACCGCGTAGAAACGGACGCGAGCAAACCTTCTGCTTCAGCTGTCTCGCCGTGTTTTGCGGCCAGGATCGCCTTGTCAGCGATCCACCTTACTTCGTCGTAGATCTGGAGTGCCTTGGGAAGACCTGCAGAGGAGCTTGTCGCGAGTCCCGTGAGGTCCTTTGCAGCGGGGCCAATGGCCTCAATGTTCGCCGTCAGAAGTGGACCGATGCTGGTGATGGTCTGGAGGTTGTAGCGTCCGGTGTCATTGTAGAGGGTTGCGAAGAGGGTAAGGACCGAGGCCTCGTAGGCGGAGATCGAAGCAGTGTAACTGCGGCTGTTCTCGAGAGCTACTTTGGCCTTGTACGATACTTGCTCGACCTCTGCAGCAACATGGCGGACATTACTGTGGTAATGAACCTGGACATAGTGCCAGGCCACCAGGAGCACAGTCGAGATGGAGAAGAGCGGAAGCGGCGAGAGCGTCGAAATCAGTAAGCCAACAGTAAGAGCACTACCCCCGAGAGCCTGCTCGAAGGTGGAGCTGAGCGATTTCCACTGGTGATAAGCAAACCGCGCCTGCCATGAAAAATACTTGTTTTGGTAAACGGCGACGGTGCTCAAGACTGTTGCGAAGATCAGGTCAACGGATCCAAGGTGTTGGAATGCGGTTGCTGGTGCGGTGCTAGGCACAGAAGCCGCGTTCCATCTACCAAGCAAAGGGTAGAAGAAAGCAAGCAGAATGATGCTGACCACTGGGCGGATAAAAGATTTGACTTGTCAGCATTCTATGCTTATACACAGTTTTTCTGCGGCATGAATCGATAACCCACGTTTATGCTGCTCGAGATATCCGACAAGCTGTTGCAAGGGCTGTAATGGTCCTGGAGATGATGGCGCCGGCTCAGAAGGAGGTGCCTGTGCAGTAGACGAATTTGCTGCCATGTTACCGGAATGGGTTCCGTTTGTTGTCGTGGATTCAATTCGGAATGGGAGAGTCGGAGGCCGTAGCTTAGAGGATTATCGCTGGACCAGGGATTCAGAGAACGGCAGCCGGGATGTAGTGGTTTTTATAATAAGAACAATTGAACCATGCCCTCGTGCCTATGAGCGAAGCCAGCCAGCTATTCTACGCGCTCGGGCATACGAGCATAATATTTCTGGCTGGCTAGCATTTGCAGGGATTAAATTAGGGAGGCAATGTTTACCGATTGGGAACCAACGTCTACTGGAGTCATGGCAAACCTGTATTGAGCGTTGTTGTGAGACCCCAGCTATTCGTTTACGAGCTGGCCAGCTACGCCTCGCGGGGGATACTCTGACGTGTGCCAGCTGCGCCTTGTCCGGACAGATCCGAATGGATGGACTCCAGAGAATACGGGCCCATGCATGTAAGATCGGAAAGCTGAGATGCATGGACCCCACACGCCTGGGCCCCGAGGGATGTCCCAGCAAGGGAAAGGAGCTCCCTACCTACCAAGTCCAGAACCTTGCGAAATGACAGCAAGCCCTCTGGAGAGAATTGCAGCTGAGGGTTATTGTGGGCAGTCAATTAACTCTGAGCCATGGGACTGAGAGTTGCACTGGCCAAGCTTCGATTCCAGTCAAGCCACGCATACGTTTTTGAATCCTAGAACCAGGTAGCCACATTCCTGTCAGCTAGGTGGCATATAGCTGTCAGCGCCAACGCTTTCCTGCAGATGCAGATGTGCCGAATCGCGCTTATGTTACTGACAATCCTGTACTAATAATAAACGGCCTTTGGGGAGCGTTAAAGGGTGACAAGCCATCTGTTACAGAGGGCTTTGAAAAGTACTCGGAAGCGGGGAGTGGGATGCGTGTGTTTCAGTATCATAGACCTGGGTAATTATTGAAGAGAAAGAGGGTTAGACATACATTAAAGGAGTGGTGATTTGGAACCCAGCATATTGTTATGCTTTCTTTACACCTACTTGTCCGCGCGTTGCCTCTATCCAACTAGGATATCTTTCCCATTCCTTCCTCGAGCCAGATCTCATACTCGTCGATGTGCATGTGAGGGTCATTCAGAGCATCGGTTGCTCATGCTATAGGACGCGCTCGACGCTCGTGGGCCTAGCTATGGTGTTGGGTCCTAGCTGCTAGAAAAGCTCAGCTTTGGTTAGGTTGTACAGTAGAATATGCGAACGGACATGAAGGCGCGATGTATCTGAGTACAACGCGCTCTTAACACAAGATTGTAAGTTAGAAGCTATGAGGATTGACTCATCCGAGTATCGATCTTCGACTACGTCGTCAAGTCAAAGTGAGAACCGTCCCAGCATCAGATCTGGTGCATTTGACTATGCCAGAGATGACAAGTACAAAGAACAGAGACTTCGACATGGAGCCTGTCTCTTACGTGCCATTAAATAGGATAGAACCAATTTTTACTATGAAAAACCTTTAATTGGACACACGTTTTGCATCTAGATATAAGGGAAGAAAAGACTGACCCCACAAACAAGAGCACAGCATTGATATTCCGTCAGCATACCAGATACCTTCTGTCGTCAGATGCACGCTCAAAAAATTCAGACATTATCACGATACCATTCCTGTCTAATTATCATCTCTCGGCCCTAAGTCGAGAAAGAATCCCCTCCGCGTCGAATGTGTCATCATCATCATCATCAGCAGCAGCAGCAGCAGGGGTCCTCCAAATGTCATTATTTTTGAAGTCCCAGGCCCAGTGACCCATATTTGATACCGCCATACTGGTACCATGCAAGCAATTCTTGAGCATCCATTGTACATCACCTTCACTCGTCTCTAAAGCGGAAGCACCTGCGACGACGTTAACTTGAGCTTTTCGACACTGTATCAAGGAAAGACTAACACTGCGACAATAGACGCTGGAGTTCCTGCATTTGGGTCACAGCGCGGCGAATTGCATTGGGAGAGCCACAATGGACGCTGTATGAGGTATCGGCATCGTTTAAACAAATATCCTTGGTCCATTTCTTGTAATTTTGGGAAGGGACGGCTGTACTTATATTCTTCAAGACTGAGAAAAAGAACTCAACATGCATTATCGCCACCTCAGTAAACAATGGTGGGATGGAGAAAGAAAGATTATTAACAAAAAGCTGAGACAGATAATGGGAACAAGAATCTGGGAAATTGTCTGCATTGTGTAGATGTTGACTTATTCTTGACTACAAAATGTGGTTTGCATTTGATGTGAAATGTTGTATTACAACATACAAAGGCTGAAAAAGAATTGACTGTGCAAAGGTTTCCATTGTGAAGAGCAATGCCAGGAACTTATTTCGGTCTATGCCAAACACAGTCTGAGGATATGAACATAACTGTAATCCGTTCGTGGGAGAGTGTGCGGGTCTCAAAGCCAGTGTGGCTGCCTATCATGTAACCAGGAAGGCCCTAGAGAGAGTTTGTCTTCCATGCAGATTACCTTAAGGTAAAGTTGCGTATGACATGTGTTCTTCCGGTCCGTGAAGCTGTAGAAGACTGTATCTTTCGCTTGAAAGACCCAAGTTCAGAGCCCGGGGCCATTCCCGGGCACGGTGCCGCTCAACCGGAACTGCGTGTTTGCAGTGGCAGTCATTCTCGTTTTAGATGATAGAGGACTATTGTCTGATGCGCGGGGGCATGCATCCGAGTTGAGACGCTCCCATCGACTGAGGATGCGCAGTGCGCTAGTGTAACATCAGACACGTTCAATCTCCATTTCGACTTTTGCCGAAACTTGTATGGCGTTTTTGTTTTGAGGAACACTTCTCGCTCCAACCGTCACCGACTGGCATCGAGAGGGGCTCGCTGCAGGGCTGGACCGATTGCTCCATGAGCCACCGTCAATTAGGCACTGGATTGTAGTCTGCAAATCCCCAGCTTACGAGTATCGGCAACCTTTCCTGTCCGTTTTGGACCCCATATACAATCCTATCATTCCCAACCAACCACCATCAATCACAAACTCCCATCATTCCTATAAAGCGGCCTCACAACCTTCCCAAAAAATGCCCTCCGAAAAGCCGCATCATCCCATTCCGCAGCCGGCCGCTCCGTCTCAAACGTACAATGAATGCATCTCGTAATGACATCCGAGACAAAATCCACAAGCACAGATTTACTATCTGCGCTCTCAGCCCACTCATTCGCGACCTTGAGCCGCGACCAGAATGCGTTTCGCAGAGGTGTGCCTGAACCCCGCGCGTACCATTCGAAGGGCTTCTGGTGCCAGATTTCGAGGAGGAGGATTGCGGTTTCGAGGAGGGCGAAGCGCGCGCCGGGGTGGGGGATAACATGTTTTTTCGGGCGTCGGGGGGGGGAGGGGATTGTGCGGAGGATGAGAAGTTTCGGGTTGAAAGGGTTTGGGTTTGGATTTGGATTTGGATTTGGGTTTTGGTTATGATTGAGGTGCGAATTCGACATCCGATTATTGGGATTAGGGCCCGTTCCTGTAAGCATATGTGCGTCATCTGGCGTGAAGAAAATTGCGCTGCTGGAGATCGACTCGCAGATCCAGCGCGTCGGACAGAGCTGAAGGACTGAGGAGACAATGATGAACGATAAGTGGACTTTCTGCGGGATTGTCCAGGAGCCTGGCGGTGAGTGGCGAAGGACTGTGTTTAGGGATGTGAGATTTGATGTAATCGGTCGTGTTGGGGTACTCGGTTGGAGTTCTCTGTAGGTGAGGTGTCCGTCCTCGGAGAGGTTCATTTCGGGGGTTGTGCCTCCTGTTTCGGCCTGAGCTATTATTTGGCAAAGGTCGTTGCTTATTTTCGACTGGCCACTGTCTGTCTTGCTCGGTGGGAGGTTCACAACAACCGTATAAAACCTCTCCTCAAAACCAGTCAGTCTCAAACCCACAGTAAACGCCATCGGCGACGCACAAGAGCCCCCCTCCCGAGCACTATTTATTATATCGCGACCGGTCTGGATGAATATCGCAGCAGAGTGCAACTCGTGACAGTCCCTGTCAAAACCACTAGCTATCGCACCGTATAACCGGTCTGCATTCTCCCCGAGCATGTCCAAAGGTGACCCCCTAGGTGCAGGTGGTGAAGGCGCGGGCTCCGGCGCTGGCGGTGGTGTTGGTACTGGTGCCATTGTCGGGGTCAGAGAGCACGCCACTCGGAGCCGAGCGAGAAGGACAGTCGAGTGATCCATTTTCTCAAGGATCCTGTCCAAGTCCTTTTTTTTGAGCGAGGATTTGTGTTGCGGCTGTCAGAGAGGATTAGCAGAGGTTCCCTTTATTGATAAGAGTACGTACCTGCACAGAAGCCGTAACCCCAGCCAACCTCCCCGCCAAATCCATCACGTCCTCACCGCACCTCTTAACAGTGGATATATATACTTCATACCCACTACTAAGAGCCTTTTGAATCGCGATAACAACCTCCTTGTCCCGGAAGTAGATAGCGTGCGGTTGGTGCAGGATTTCAGATACCTGGTCCTTTGAGAGGGTTGTTGATGACAAGATCGTTTCGAGGTCCTGGCGGAGGATGAAGTGAAGTCGTTTCAGTATGTCGGATAGATTCTGGAGGGCTTTTGCCGTGTCTCTGTCTTTGTCTTTCGTAGATTGGTAATGCGGTTTACAGGCTTGGACTGAATTGATGACCAGCGGTAGCCCGCCGATGACCACGCCGAGGACTTCGAGGCCGCTCATTGCGGGGGTGTGATTCTATGAAGTAGGGTAAGAATGTTGGCCATTGATATTTTTGAATGTGGCATTATGGGATATTTCAGATGTGCTCGCCGCATCCAGGTTAGATAGACGTCATCCGAACCTTGATATTCAAGATACCTGCGTACCATGGATAAAGACCATGGGGTACCGTTTCATCCCGGGTTTGATTTGACATCATTTGTTTACGGAGAGAATATCGGGCATTCTTAAAATCTCATCAATCCATGAAAGATTCCTGTAAGAGGACTGTTCGCGCAGCCTTGCGGACGCGGCATAAACGGACGCCCCGGAGGGCTGCGAGGCTCCTCGATAGAACAGTTGAAAAGCGGTCATCAAAGGAAATCATAGCGACTCTTATCCTATATAGATAAGCAAAATGACTCGAGATCGAGTTGCAATGGTAAGATAAAGGCGTATGCGACAGCTCCGATGCGATCCGTACGTGCCCGGTCAGATCGAACTACCGGTTGCTCCAGTTCTGGAACCCCGGAAACCTAAGAATATTTGGCAAGGAATAGCCGAAAAAAAAGATTATTGATCGAGCGCCTCCGTCAAGGCGAGGCCTCCGTAGTGAGCCAGCACGGAAACATGACTGGCATTTGCGATGGCTCGGGAGCGCATTGTCTTTTTATTCGTGCGGGAAGGGCACGCAGGCTGCGCTGAACGATTGAATAAAGCAAATCTCGAAACTATTAGCAAGCTTTGCCTTTTCTCGATCAATTATGAAAATGTTCTACATCTAATGCGCCAGCTTCATGCCGGCATTGGCTGCTTGCCGGACCAAAGCATTAGCACGGGAACCCGGCACAATGCGATCGATCGATCGTGGATCCGGCGATCCGGGTCCTGCAAATGTAGGCCCAAGAGTAAGATTGCAACATGTTCATGCAGATTAGTCGAGTGGCTCAGACATTTGTTTGTCGAGGCTGCATTAGTGTGTGACGAGTCCTGCTCAAGAGACCAGTCATGATCGAGACATCCAACCCAAGGCCAGAAAAGCAGAAAAAGAAACATCGGTCACCAGACCGCGCGATCCAGGCAATTGCTGGTACGGAGGTAGAGATGGTGGGGTATCTTAAAGACCGTACTTAGCGCTGACGACGAATGTGTCACAGTTACCTCTGTGGCGTCTTCGTGCATCCTTAAATATGCCAGTGATCCCTGACGATTTCAGAGGCTTGCATCGAGACCAGATCGTTCTGTCAATATGCGCATCCTTCAGCAGCACCGCTCCTCGGCGGAGGAATCCGAAGAGCATACAGAGGAAGTGATTCAGCGATTTGGTCGACTGTATACTCTGGACGACTTGATCCGCCTCCGAGCCGCAGACGCAATCCAGGTGCCAATTCTAGCATACCCTAACCCGTCGCAAGATGGAGTTACGTCGTATGAGTACTTCACCGGGGAAAGACTGGACATTATGATTGACGAAACTGTCTGTAAGTTCTTAGATCTGGGCATTCTACCGGTAGGTGTTTCCTCGCAAGGAGATCCTTCAGCTAATTTGACATAGCCCAAGGGAGATGGGCAAATCGTTGCCCTGCTCACAATGTCTGACATGAACATGCTCGTCGCCTTCTTCGCCCTGAGCCGAATGGGATATACTGTGATGATGCTCTCTCCCCGCTTGTCCGCCGCTGCGTGTATTTCCTTATTGGATACAGTCGGCTGCGACACCATATTGTACGGCCAGGCACCGAGCATCCGGAAAACGATAGGCGAGATACTCCAACTCAAGATGGTGACGTGTCGACCAATGGTCCAGCGCCCCTCTGAATCCGAGTTGGCAGAAGGCCCATGTGTGTTGGTCCTCAACCGAAGCCGAAACCGTGAATCCCAGAAGGATCGGACAGCGCTAATTCTTCATTCGTCTGGCTCTACTGGTCTGCCGAAGCCGCTCTTGTTGAGTCACAAAGCTATCATGATGCATCCTCTGCGCGGACCCGGGCTCACTTCGTTCAACCCTCTTCCCTGGTATCACTTGCATGGCTTGTCGACCGCTTTCCAGGCGATGTATATGAGGAAGGTGGCATACTTATGGGACGTTAACCTGCCTTTAACGACCACATCTGTTGTCTCAGCCCTCAAAGCCGCTAAGCCAGAATCCGTCCACGGTGTCTCGTACTTGCTGCAGCTTCTTGTAGACTGCGAACAAGGACTCGAATGCCTGAGGTCCTGCAGGCTGGTCACTTATGGAGGCGCACCGTGCCCCGATGATCTTGGAGATCGACTTGTCGCCGAAGGAGTGCGCTTTGGTGGATCTTTTGGTCTGTGAGTACCTCCTTCATTCTATATGCTCTTTGGAACTTTCGCCGCTGATACTTCGCAACTATAGCACCGAAGCTGGGCTGGTAGCAGAGTCGATATCACGGCCAGTCGAGGACCCTCACTGGAACTATTTGCGATTCTTCGATAATGTTAGACAATATGTCTGGATGAAGCCGATTGGAGACGGTCTTTATGAGTGCGTGTACCTTGCCGGACATCCTGTGCTCACAACTTCGAATTCGGATGACCCACCAGGTTCATTCCATTCGCGAGATGTTTTCGCACCTCATCCAGCCATGCCCGACCGCTGGAAGTATATAACGCGGCTCGACGACAGGATTACGCTTTTGACCGGAGAGAAAGTGCTTCCTTTGCCCATTGAAGGAACAATCAAACAGAGCGCATTGATCGACGAAGCAGTAGTAGTTGGAGTCAACGAAGCTGTCCCAGGCCTTCTCCTGTTTAGATCTCAAGCAGCTGAGAAAATCGCCGACAATGAATTCATTGACTTGATTTGGCCGAATGTACAAGACGCGAATTCCAGGGCAGAGCAATTTTCGCAGATAACTCGAGATATGATTCGTGTTTTGCCTTATGGCTCCATTCGCCCGCAGACGGACAAGGGCTCCATGATCAGAGCGCAGGTCTACGCGCGATACGCAGACGCCATCAAAAGCTTATATTCAAATGTCGAGCAGGAGACAAATGGAACACCACAGACAGATGACAAACGAGAAACGACTGAGACTCGCTTGATTAAGCTCTGCCAGAACGAGCTTGGATTGCGCATTCCTGACATCCAAAGTGAGCTGTTCACCTTGGGGGTCGATAGTCTCAAGGCCACTCATTTGAGACGCTTGATCCTGAGGGAGTTCAAGGTCCCGGACACCCTACTGGGCCACAACGTGGTTTATGAGGCGGGAAATATTACGCGACTGGCCGCCCAGATTCGTGACGCTCAGTGTGGCAGCGTTGCAGCGGACGAGGATCAAGCATCGATTATGGAGGACTTGGTCGCAAAATATTCGTCATTCAGAACTCATGTTCCATGTTCAGAGACAATCAAGAACGACAGAGGAGTTGTAAGTCGGCATTCATCCATATGGATTCTGGCTGATTGTTAGATCGTAACCGGAGCTACTGGCTCCATAGGGGCGCACACATTATATCAGCTCCTGCATGACGAGACCGCGTCGGTTGTATACTGCCTCACGAGAAGAGACAACCCGAAGCAAGCTATTTTGGACACACTTGCAGAACGGGGCCTCAACGTTCTGCCCTGCCGAGCGAAAAAGATCGCTGCGCTCAAATGCGCCCTGAATGAGCCCGATCTGGGATTGAACAAGGCAATGGTTGAACAGATGCGCCAGTCGGTATCTTTGATAATCCACACCGCTTGGCCTGTGAATTTCAATCTGCCGCTCGCCAGCTTTGAGCCTCACATTCAAGGGCTAAGTAATTTGATTGACTTCTCATTGTCGGTGCAGATGCCCGCCCCAGCGGTAATGCTTTTCTGCTCTTCTATTTCAACTGTGTTGGGTTCATCGTCAATCGAAGAACGACCGGTCGATGACTTCAGCAGTGCTCTTGACATGGGCTATGCCCGCTCGAAACTCGTCGGAGAGAAAATGGTCAGCAATGCTCGGAAGTCAGGGGCGAGAGCGTTCTCGCTTCGAATCGGGCAAGTCTCCGGCCATTCCAAGAAGGGATTGTGGAATGACTCGGAGACAATTCCATTGATGCTTCGATCCGCCCTCACATTGAAGGCACTCCCTGATTTGGATACTGTATGCTCGTGGCTGCCAGCGGATAAGCTTGCATGCTCGCTGCTGGAGATTGCCCGATCTTGCTCAAGGAACCCATTGGACGACTGCAGGCCCGAAAATGACGACTCGGTCTATAATCTGTGCAACTCCCGCACGTTCACCTGGTTTGATATGCTCGACACCCTGCGTCGACATCGATTCGTGTTTGAGACCATCCCCTTTGACGAATGGCTCAAGAAGCTGCGCGAGAGCGAGGCTCGAGGCGAGGAACTGGTGAATCCTGCAGTTAAGTTAATAGAGCACTATGAAGCGATATACGGAAGCGAGGCACCTTCGACGCCGAGGATATTCCGAACGGACAAGGCCGAGCGGGACAGCACAACACTGCGGAATGGCCAGCTAAGGATCATCGAAGACGGAATCCTGGCAGTATACGCAGAGGATTGGAGGAAGCGATGGATTTCCTAGATTAGGAACTATGTACCAATATGGTCTGATGCCAATTGGAGATGTAACGTGTCTTGTGTTCTCGCGAGTGGGTAACGTAGTCAACCGGATCATCCCGGGCACCTTATCAAGACTTGGCTCGCAACACTGTGACAGTTAGACAGCGGCGATTGATGCAGGATGGGTTCTTTAGACGACCGTCCAATACGGAGTAGCAGATAGACAGGGGAGCGCAGTGGGGTGAAAGAGAGAAAGGCGGAGGAAGCCAAACCGAGAGCGGAAGGCGCGCGGCGACCGGCCGGGGAGAAGGCCGCGTCTCGGGGGCAGTGCCAGTATGGTACTAACGTAGTGCTAAAATGCGGGGATTCCCTTTCGCTGCTCAACCCACGCCTCGAGGGCGCCAACTGCCCTCCACGCTGCAGTCCGCAGTCACCCAGTCATGGATCACTCTCCCCCAAAGGTGGTCAAGAAGCGCATCAGGAAGCCCCGCGGTCGCGGTCTGCGCACCAATACTGGATGGTGATTGCCAATTGCCTGTCAACGTCATTCAAACTGACCGGATTGACAGCCTTACCTGCCGAACGAGGCACAAGAAATGCGACGAAAAGAGTGAGTCTAATGCAGCTTTACTAAAAACTGTGCTAATTACCCAGAACCGAGGTGCGGCCCGTGTACCAACTCGGACCGCGACTGCGTCTATGCGGGCGCTGCAGCTGCGCCTCGGGATGCAGCTGATGCAGCTACTGCAGCTACTACTGCTACTACTACCACTGCTACCAGTCCTGGCACTGCGACTCCTGCCTCCAACTCATCCCGCATACAGAACATCCTTTGCTCACCCCATTCGGCTCCCCCCGGTCCTGTAGCCCCCACTCTGGACTATGATGCCACCTCGGGCCCGAGTCTGGAGACGCACAACATCCTCGATCCCGAGCTGGTGGCTCTCTATCCCAACACCCGGCCCCAGCCCACGATCCCAGAGATCTACGATGGGCCTCTCCGGTCGATATCTGTGCAGTCGCCAGAAACGCTAACGCCTGACGTCAACAACGACAATGCGACCACAAAGTGGTTGAACCTGCTTGCGACTGATGCGGCCCAAGCAGGGAATGGCTTCAGCCTCCCAAGCGCGTCCAGCTCGGCTTCCCAGTCTCGGCTGTCCCGGGGCTCGGTAAGCCAGCTGCAGGATCTCACCAGCGCCCCAACACAACAATACTTTCCTCCGCAAATCGCTGAAAGACATGCCTGGCAGGCCGATTCGGATATTGCTTTATCCCATCACGAGGCTGCTCTTCTCCGGAACTTTGCCGACCGGATAGCTTTGCCAGTGAGTAACATCAAACTGGTAAAGAGCGCTGCTAACTGTCACAAGCTTGACCTCTTCGACTCTCATAAACATTTCTCCAACTATGCCACCCGGCTTGCTTTGCGCAATGTCGGTCTCATGAAAGCCATCCTCGCCCTATCCGCCCGCTACTCGTCCCTATCATCACCAAACGACCCATCCTCTTCGAGCAATTCAACCGTCGACCCAAACGAATCCATCCAATTCTACTACGAAACCCTACACTATGTCTCCACCGCCCTGCAATACAACTCCTACAAACACAGCGAAGAACTCCTCGCAACAGCAATCGTAGTAAGCACCTACGAGATGCTCGACGCAAGCGAACACAACTCCAACTGGCAACGACACCTCAAAGGCGTCTTCTGGATCCAGCGCTCCCAAGACGTCAACGGCGCCTCCGGCGGTCTTAGGCAGGCAGTCTGGTGGGCTTGGCTGCGACAAGACCTCTGGGCTGCCTTCCGCGAACACCGTCGCTGCTTCAGCTTCTGGCAGCCCATCGTCGATTACCCGGATCTCAGCCATGAAGACCTCGCGTATCGATCGGTGTACCTGCTCAGTCAGGTCGTGAATTACTGCACGGAGCCGCCGTCTGAGTCTGGGCAAGATGTCGATCCCGAGCAGGTGCGGTTGCGCACGGAAAGAGGGAACGAGCTGATGGATATGCTGGAGCGGTGGAGGAGCTTTGCCTCTGCAGCGTTCAAGGCATTTCCCGGTGAGAGTCGCGACGAGGGACATGGATGGACGCCTATTTGGGTTCATCCGCCTTCATTTGGAGTCGCGTTGCAGGTTTATAGCTTTGCCAAAATTCTCGTCTCTTTGCATCGCCCCGTGGCGACGGGGTTTGCAGGGTATCGTCAGTTTCAGGTACGTCGTCACCAACACCCCGCCAGCACCAGCACTTCACTTCCCTAAATAATCACAAAGCTGCATCCCCCGTCCAGAAACCAAACTAACATCTACTTCTAGAAAACGCTAACCGACGCCGTCGCCACAATTTGCGGAATCGCCATCGAGCTCAACGACCCCAGCTGCCAGATCATCTCCGCACAGTGCCTTTTCGGCGCCGGACTCTGCGTTCAAGACACAGCGCAGCAGGAAACAATCATCTCGCTTATTCAAGCGTGCGAGGCGCGCACGGGGTGGCCTATGGCGACGATGCAGGATGATTTGAGGAAGGAGTGGGCGAAAGTTACGGGGGAGGGAGCTGGTCAGGGGTCGTGAGGATGGACTTGACCGGGATTAAGAGTGCATTATACCCGCATACCGTTTATACAAAAAGAGAAGGGATTAAGATCTAGATTAATAAATGACTGGATAAAAACTTCAGCATTAGATATTTGTTCCTCGCTGCACTGATTGAGGTATAGTATTTCGGGTCGCGGATGGACGGGAAAGATACATACTGTGTGTGTGGCGGCGCGCGCTCTCCTTCATACACCCCACTAGCCTCTACTTAGAACAGTACTCTCTTCAAACCACGCTCAAGCTACTCCGTAAAATTACCAATCAACACAAATACGTAGTATAGTCTTAATGAATGCTTGTCATGCATTGGTGGGACCCTGTTGGCCACGATGCTCGACTCGGCGACATCAAGCTTTGCTAAACATATATTTCCTGCAGGTCGATAACTTTGCTGTGCCAATGTACTTTGGTCACTCTAATAACACAGGGAGCATCTTGAACTTTGCGATGGAGAAGTATAAATTTTCCATAACGCCATAATATGCTGCAGATGGTATACACAGACAAAGAATCTACCAAGCCCCCACAATCCCCGCAATAGGAATATCAATACCCGTCGTATACGTCGCAGTATCACTCAGTAGATAAACATACGCACCACCCAATTCCTGCGGCAGCGCTAACCGGGGCATACCACCATAGTACTTCATCTTCGTATCCCAATCAGGACTCGTCTCAACGTAGTACGTGAGCGCGGTCTTCACGAACCCAGGACTGATACTATTAACACGGATCCCGTGCTTCGCCCACTCCATCGCAAGGGTATGTGTCATGTTCCGCACAGCCGCTTTCGTACCTCCGTATGGCGCACTTGGTGCCGCGCGATTGGGGCGGTAAGATGTCATACTCGCCGTGAAAACAATAGACCCCTTAATCCCCAGCTTGATAAATGTATTCGCAGCCGCAGTCGCGCAGTTCCACGCGCCGAAGACATTCAGTTCGAAAAGGCGCTTGACCTGGTCGAGGGTGAAGTCCAGTGCGGGCTGGTGTTTTGTTGCGCCGGCGTTGGCGATTAGGCCGTCGAGGCGGCCGGTTTGGGAAACGATGGCGTCGAGGGCGGATTGGACAGAGGACTCGGAGGTTACGTCGCACTGGATGAAGGAGAAGCGCTTGGGGTTCTTGGAGGCGAGCTCGTCGAAGGGGTCAGAGGGCTCGGAGATGTCGAGGGAGAAGACGTGTGATGCGTTGTTGGCTAGGCAGACTTCTGCGAGGCCGAGGCCGATGCCTTGGTTTGCGCCGGTGACTGTGTTTGTTCTTGTGAGCGATTGTACGCGCGAACACGCTGGAAGGTAAGGGACTTACTGGCAATGACCTTTCCGGCCAGAGTGATCTGCCAGTTGTGGTCTGGTCCGGGAAGGGTGCTCACCATGGGGGTGGCTTCTGAAGATCCGTTTGTAGCCATTGTATAGAGTTGAAGTGTAGAAGAGAGATGCCAGATGCAATTGAGTGATAATTTGTTCCTTGCAGCCGTCCAGCTATATATACGATAGAAAAAAAAAAAAAAAGAAATTCACCCCTCCGGAAGACCTCCGACCAAATTTCACATACCCCTCCCCCTCTGCCCCTCACGACGTCACAGCAGAGCTCATTAGATAGCAACAATGCAAAGTTGAAGCTATAGACAAGCATCATTGGTGAAACGACACTCCAGCCCCAGTGGCCGCGAGCCGCGTTCTGACCGCGAAGCGCGGCCAGCAATGCACACCTCCAACTCTTACTCCGCTCGCTGTGGAACCTTACACTGACTCGAGGATGCATCAAAGTGGAAACTGAAGCGACGCTCCTCCACGCGAGAAGGCCACTCCCGGAACCCCGGACAACAGCAGTCGAAATGCTGGGGGCGGAGACACTACTTCGGACAATGAGTGGATTGCAACCCCAACCCCGGACACGAGATCAGTCCATGCCCATGCGTCATGGCGTTTCTCTTGCCTGTTTCTTGTACTCTCGCTAAGGTTGTTACTTCCGATGCCCGCCGTGGCTTTCCATTCCCCTGGGCGAAGGTGTCATATACCCCTGCACAATCACTTGGCTACGCCGATCTATAAATCCAGCTAGTCCTCTCGCCGTCTGTCTCTGTCTTGTTTCTCCAGTCTAGTCTAGTCAGTCAGTCCAGTTTTCACTTTGACTTGACTCAACTCTTTGCTCTTTTCCTTTTTCCTGATACCCCGTTGTTCGCTATTGCCATTATGGGAAAAGACGCGCACGACGCCAGCTCCATGACTGAGGTCGAGGACATCGAGGGCAAGCCCGCCGCTACCCATGAAGCCCTAGTGGCAGGCTACGTGCCCGGCACAGACGAGGAAAAGAAACTCGTCCGCAAGATCGACCTGTACCTCTTACCCTGTATCTGGGTCATGTACCTGCTGAGTTATATGGATCGGACGAAGTAAGTATCTGTCCCACCTTGATTCCCAACCTAGAATATCCAGCTAATAGGTGGTAGTATCGGAAACGCCAAAGTCGCTGGCATGGAAACCGACCTCGACCTCGACAGCAACCGCTACTCCATCGCCCTAGTCGTCTTCTTCATCGGGTACGTCGTCTTCGAAATCCCCAGCAACATGCTCCTCGAGCACATCCGCCCAAACATCTACCTCCCCTCTATCATGTTCGCGTGGGGGTTAATCACAATCGGAATGGCCTTCGTCGACAGCTACCAAGGGCTCATCGGGTTCCGCGTCGCAATGGGTGTTCTCGAGGCTGGATTCGCGCCGGGCGTGCTACTTGTTATTTCATCATGGTATAAGAAGTCTGAGCAGTCGAAGCGCTTTGCGGTGTATATCTCTGCTGCGATTCTGTCCGGTGCGTTTGGCGGGTTGATTGCGGGGGGTATTGTTAGTGGGTTGGATGGTGCGCATGGGATTGAGGGGTGGCGGTGGCTTTTTATTGTCGAGGGGGCGGCCACGGCGGGGGTTAGTATTATTGCGAGTTTCCTGCTGCTTGATTTCCCGTCTGCCACAAAACGACTCAACGAGAAGGAGAGGGAACTTGCTTTGGCGCGCATGGCGGCGGAGAGTATGCTTGTTGAAGTCCATGACGGGCCGGCTCTTACCCACGGACAAGCCCTCAAGGCGAGTTTGAGTAACTGGAAGACGTGGCTTTTTGTTGTTGGGTATATGGTATGTTCCTCTTCAATCCCTTACCCTACCCTATCCTCTCACAGCCTCAAGACTACCCCCTCTAATACATATGATTGGTAACTAGGCAATCGTCGGCTCCTCAACCCTCTCCTACTTCTACCCAACCCTAATGGAAGGCCTCGGCTACGAAGGCAACATGAAGCAATACATGGTGATCCCCATTTACGCTGCCGCCTTCGTCTGCAACGCCATAGTCGGCTACTTCGCGGACCACCACCAAGCGTATCGCGGGTGGTTCCTGGTCTCCATGATGACAGTCGCGATGGTGTGCTCTATCATTATCTGCGCCATCTACAACCTCCAAGCGCGCTACGCCCTCCTCGTGATCATGGGTATGGGCCTATGGGCGAGTAACGGATTATCACTCGCCTATGCGTCTACGAGTTTCGGGGAGATGCCGAGGGAGATTCGGGCGATTTCTCTCGCCTTGGTTAATGCCATGGGCAATTTGGCGCAAATTTATGGTGCCTACCTGTTTCCGGATAGCGATGAGCCCAAGTATCTTATGGGGTTTGGGGTTATTAGTGGGTTGTGCTTTACTGGGGTGGTGTCTTATTTTGCGTTGCAGATTTTCTTGAGGAGGGGGTCGAGTGCGAGAGTTTGAGTTGAGTATGTATCCTGACCTTTTGCTGCCTATCCGAGGACCAGAGAGGGGATGAGGATTATGGTGATGATAGAGATGGGGACCGACTGGATGATTTCCGTTCGCTTACGAAGTATATATCTATGGGCAGTGCCCTTTCACGACTTATCATGAGAATATCAGTAACGAAACAGCGAATTATACCAACTTTTTTACAGATTCTGGGCCATTTTGAAGTCCCATCTCACTGAGACAAACTAATGCTGATACTGAGAAACCCGGTATATAGAGATGGGAAGGTGCAGTGGTCTACCTAAGGTACGTGAGGCCGGTCGCTCCTTGCCCAGTGGCACCATTGATCCATAGGTTGTAGTTCAGGACGAAGAAGGAAGGACCCAAATCTCAGTTGAAGATTTGAAGGAGCAAAAATGGGAAGGTGCTGTTTCAGTGGACGTTTTAAGTTAATGCGTTTAGTCGTTTCATACAATAAAGGGACGGCCACGACCTTGGTAAATGCTTCAAGTCCTCCATTCTCACAAATATCCTATAGAGAGAAAATAAAACAATCAAAGATTCATTCCAGTCAGTCATAAGTACTAGTGTACATTCCAAACCCAGCTTATAGTGGTGCTCAGGGTTCATGTTCATTCAATCAACGAAGCAACTCCCTAACCCCCCTTTCAAGCACAACACCAGCGACACCAGCCCCAATAACAACCCAAGACCACTTATTCGTGATCTCCTTGAGGCCAGGCCAGAAAGAGTTCTTCTCAGCGCGGTACTCGTCGAACTGGCGCGCCTTGACGGGGTCCTCCTTCGCGTAGCGCTCCTCCTGCGTCTGCTCGTTCTCGGCGTCGCCGCCGATGAAGCGCAGGAAGACGTGGTTTGCGATTGGGCCGAGCGCTGTCAGCGGATGGAAGAGGCCGGCGCCGATTAGGAGGATAGGGAAGGAGAAGTGAATAAGGGCGTCGCCGAGGTAGCTGGTAATGAATGTTAGTATGTGTTTGGGTTGTGAGGTGGATGGGGGTAGGCGGGAAAGGGAAAACATACTTCGGGTGTCGAACAATACTCCAAACACCATCGCGGCAAAGACCACTCGCCGAGCGGTCCTTCTTATGCGCAGCGAGTCTCGCATCAGCGAGAACCTCCATGGCAAATCCAGCGGAGAAGAGCAAGACAGCAAGAGAAGTGAAGCACGAGCGGGTATCCCCGCCCAGAACGGGGCTCGCACGGAGCGATTCACCGGTCGCGCGGAAGGGCAGGGTAAACGGCAACGAGATGATCGTCTGCATGACAGCCTCGGGGAGGAACATGCTGAAGAACGACTTGTTCCAGAATTCCGGGTCCTTCTTGAGGGGTTCATAGCGGGGGTCATCCTTCCCGCGCTCGATGCCCCGTGTTGCGATGCGGTAGAAGAGACGCGAGCCCCAGGCTGTTACGCCGCCGAGGAGAAGCTTCTCGGCGTACGAGAGGCTAGACCATGCGGATGAAACAGATAACCCGTCGTTCACGACCCGGTTCCCGATTGCACTCCACCACGCGTTCAGCGTCATTCCAGTTGGCCAAAGCCAGTCCTTCCCCTCAGCTCGATCCGTATACCGCGCAACCCCATACGCGACTGTTGAGAAGGCCGCGTGCAACGTAAACGAAGGAACCACAGTCGCCTGCAGCAATCCCAACGCCGTAGCGCTGTGCCCAGGCTGGAAGTGAGTCCCGTATAGGTCCTGCTCGGCACCAGAACTTATACCACCCGTGTACCCCGGTGTTCCGGCCCCAGGGCCAACCGGGCCTGTGTGAGAGGTGACATGCTGGCGCGCCTTATCCCAGCCCGAGCTGAAGTGTGAGCCGTAGCGGTCTTGTTCTGCGCCAGCGGTGTTGTGGAATTGGGCGGCCGCCCTGTCGAAGTGCGGCGGGCCCGTTGAGAGCCTGCTGTTGTAGACGTCTTGTTCTGCCATTTTGATGGACAGTTGGTTGTTTCTGGATGGGGGAAATGGGAGGTGAGGAGGTTCATATAGGGCGCTGTCATGGTTGCATCATTGTAATGTGATGCTGATATAATGACGTCATTGTTGGATGCTCCGAGAGCTCCGCAGGGGATGATGAAAGCTGCCAAGGATCGTGAAATTAATTGTTACGAGACGGGAAAGGTATTTCTAAGCTGAGAACATTATAGTAGTTGTAGAGAGGATAATTTTCAAGTTGAAAGTTCTTCGTACACGGAATATATCAACAGGGCCCAGGCTGCATCGCGAGTTAGGGTTGAGATAGACTACCCGCGTAGACAGGTACTCCGCAGACAGCCGAACCGGGGCTCTAATTCAGTTCACTACTGTATGGGCCAACCGAAGCCTTCCACGGACTTGAGGCTGGATTATCTCAGAACGTGCGGTCGCTGCTTGATGACTTGCACAAAGTCAGGGTCAAATGGCAGAGTTTCATTAACGATATCACAGCCAGGTGTGTCTTGCATACCACCTGTCCATTCGTACTAGTTCACCCAACCCGTCCTGGGCCGATCTCGACTTGCAGTCTTCGTTCCACGAATGCGTGGTACAGCTGTTGTGGGAAGAGTGTCCTCGGCAGAGGAATTTCTAGGTATTAGTGGATATGAGGTTCTCGCGAGGCAGCTCGCGGAGGAAAGAAGACGAACCTTAGTCATGGAAGAGTGGATGAAAGAGAGGTAGATGTATTTCTAGATAGCAGTAAAACGAGCGGCGTCAAAACAGAGAATCCTATCTATTCACCGATTTGATCACAATTTGTCTCTTTCTCCCTTGACTGTTCCTCTGCCTTTCTCACGAGCCTTCATCTCAAAACTACTTCATATAACACTCCGACGAGAAAAAGGGATCCGTATCCTTAGCAGCTCGGAGCGAATGGGCGTGCTGGAGATCATGCGAGAAATCGTCCAATTTCTTCAGCAGGCCTCGATTTCCTGCAATCGCATCTTTCGGCCACCCTCCGGCTCAGCGTCGGGGCCAGTGAAGCAGATGTTCCACCTCATGAAGTCACTATAAGCTGCAAGATGGCTAGCTAGATAGCTTGGCAGGGCCGTGGAGTTGAAGCGAGTGGCCCAGCGGGCGGGGGAGCGTGAGCTACTCACTGTTCAGCAATTTATCGTCAAGTTTCATCAGCAGGGCATGGGCGCGATAGAGCACCGGCGTTGGCATGTTGTTAGGTGTTGTCTCCCATCGGCACCTTACACATCGACCTCGTTGCTCCAGGTCTGGAACAGGTCAACGGGCCTCTTGGCTTCTGTATGCACGGGGTTCTCGTCGTCAGTAAGAACGATGTACACGATGCGCCTGAACTCATTGGAGATGGATTCGGCCTTCTCGGGAAATACCATGTGTGGGTTTCTGGCTTTGGAGGCGTCGGTTAGTCTCCATGTCTTTTCCATCTTGCCGGTTCTAGTTGGTTAGTTAGGGGTAACTCAACGTAGATAGTTTCTTTTTCGGTTTCGGTAGGGGAATTGAATCGATGGGAATAAACTGATGGAGAAGGGAAAGGAGAGGGAGAGGGAGAGATGATTCCCAAGAGGGACATTTGTGTGTTTATATATAGTAAGATCTGAGGCTTCCGTAACGGAGGAAAGTGCGCCCCCCGTCCTTCATTCTCTCAATGCAAGATTCAATGGCCTTTCTTAAGACCAAGAGCCGTCAATGACTCCTTCTGTCCTGGACAAAGGCAGGACAGCGCCAGCATATGAAAGGCTTAGTTCCTGACACAAGGAGAACAAAACCACGAGGACAAAGGTACATATGTCAATGGAGTAAAGCGAAAGGGTATCTCAAGAGAGAAAATAATCTAGATAGCTTTCCTTCTGTGCAAGTAGACAACCAGGGACAAGATAATAACATACATCATGCTCACCAACCGTGACGGAACCTTGTCTATCAGTCTATACTTCACAGTCACAGCTAGTCATCATACCAACCTCACCAACAACCCACAATTCTCAAGTCCAAGTCTCACTCAAGGCCCGGCCTCCCCCCCTCAACGACCAAATACGGAAACCCCATGACATCCCCAACTTGATGCCCCTCCCACTCTCCAACATTCTTATCCAAGCTAAACGCAGTTCTAACAAAAACATCCACAAACCCAATCTCACACATCAAGTCCTCAATCCAATCCCGTTTAATCCCATGCCTCTCAACGCCCTCCAATTTCCCCGGCGGATGGAACTTGATTGCTTCGGGGCCGAAGTCCTCGAAGTCAGTTAACGCTACCCGCCCGCCGGGGAGTAGGCAGTTGAAAAGGGTAGAGAGGAATAGGTGTAGATCGGGGACGTGGTGCATTACGAGGTGCGAGAGAATGAGGTCGTATTTCCGGCGGGGGCCGGTTGGTTGGGTTTTATCTTGGGAAGGGAGAGAGAGGTCGTTTGGGTTTGTGAGCAGCGTGCAGATGGGATGGATATTGATATCATTACCGTTGTTATTGTTGCTCTGCAGGCGCCGCGGCTCGTCAGTGGTGCTTGTTGGAGGTTCCCACGCGGTTGTACTCTTATTTCCGCCGCCATATATCTTCGCCTTCAACACCTCAATCATCCCATGCGCCGGATCAACAGCGACAATTTCATGTACGAGCGGTGCGACGCGCAGCGTGAGTAGCCCTGTGCCGCATCCTACTTCGAGGACATCGAGACCGGTTCCCTGCCTTGATTTCTTGCGTTCGGAGAGGGTCTCGATTATGGGGCTGAGAGTCTCGAACGCAAGCCGGGTCGCTTCCTGTACGGAAGGGTTCTTGTCCCAGTTTAAGGCTTCGTTGTTGAAGCGCGAGGTGTCTGCTCCTGCCATGGCCACGTCCTGAACTTCAGGAGAAGCGTTGCGATTGATTCAGTGGGTAGGACAGAACAAGAATTGGGAATGGTGTTGCCGTCGGTAGTCGGGAACATTCATCTTGTGCGACGCGAGCGTGCGGGGTATAAATACTAGCTGACGGGACCCTGCGTCTCCATCTATCTCCAACTCCAACTGCAGCTTTAGCCTCTACGCTATCGAACACAATTGAGCTCCATATCATGCCATCCCTCTCCTCCTCAACCCTCTCGCTCGTCCTGTTGGTAGCAGGCTACCTGCAAGCGCGCTGCATGACAAGCCCAAACCCAGCTCGCTCTTCGAACCTTCCACTGCACAACACCGACCGAATCCGCTTCCTGACAACAACAACCATGGACCTCTTAACGCACGCCTCGAATGCAGCAACAATATACCAAGTTCTGATCACCCTGTTCTCTCCTTCTCCCCCCTCAGAACTTGATCGCTACATCACACAGACTCTCCTCCCCTACCCAGAAAATCTAAACCCGGGCACAGTCCACTGGTCCCTTTCCACGATTGCGAACTTGATCCTCGTCGCCGTCGGAGCCGCAGTAAGACTCTCCGCATACGGCAATCTCGGCCAAAACTTCACATTCCATCTCGCGCACCCGGACCGGCTAATCACGGACGGTGTCTACGGCTACCTACAGCATCCGAGTTATACGGGGCTTGTGCTTGTAAATATCGGTTATGCGGGGCTTGTTATTGGGAGGCTGGATACGCCGGCTGTTTGTTTGGTTCCTGGGGCTCTGTTGGGAGTGCTGAGGGAGTGCGAGTGGTTGTTGCTGGGCTTGGGGGTGTTGGTGCTTTTTGTGGTTATGGGGGTTAGGATTCGGGATGAGGAGAGGATGTTGAGGGGGAGGTTTGGGGGTGAGTGGGAACGGTGGCATAGACGGACGGCGAGGTTGGTTCCGGGGGTTTTTTGATCTGTTCTTGTAGTTCATTTCGCATTGTTTGTTGTCGACCTTTGGTGACCGCTAAGAATTCGCTTCAACGCCGAACTTACTATTAGTCAGGATCCGCTCGGTCATATATCGTATCGTTCTACTTCCTATTTATATTTCTTCTGTATATAGTGTAGCTTCGCTGCTAGATTCAATGAATCAGACCTTTATATTTGGGTGGTGAGATACCGAAGATTACGTACGCCGCGAACTCCGACATTTGTATATAGTTAGGTGTTGTGGTGTCGGAGTTTGTCCGGGCTCGTCACGAGCTCCCCAGCCTCCGTTCCCGCTATGGTCCGTGTGAGCTCTCCACCTCCACCAGATCGTTACTCCTCACTCGTCTCGTCACTCCTTCTCAACTCACCACCTCCCATCACCACCCCTTCCTTCCGTCGCTATCAACAAAAATCACGCAATATGGGCATCATCAAACGCACCCTAAAGCTAGGCACCTACACAGGCCTAGCCTCAGTCGCCGGCTTCTTCGCCTACACCCGCAACGACCGCTTTGTGCCCATGCCCGCGACCGACCCGATCTTCGCCCACGCCCTTTACAACAAGTTCAATCCATCCAAGAACCCCACCACCCACGATCTATGCGTGCGCCGCGTCCCGCTATCCGAGATTAGTCCATCGCTGCTGGAGAAGAAGGGGAAGCTAGTTGAGGCGTTTTGCGCGGGTGTTTGGAGTGGTTGGGGTAAGTGATTGAATTTGCCGTGACCGGGATTGGGTTTCCGATCGCGATTTTTGGATATAACCATGCTAATTATTTCTTTTGATTAATAGGATATGCGTTTCAGCGATCGTACCTGTCCCGTAAATACGAAGCCGAAACACCCGATCACCTCTGGTCGAACGAGCAGCTGGCCTCCTCGAACTACGACGTCGGAACCCTGATCACCGACCACTTCGAGGTCGTTGAGAAGACGAACGACCGCATTGTTGTTCGCTGCGGTGACTCGCCTCGTCGACAGGACGTGCGCACTTCCGACGGATTGTTCGAGATGTCCGCTGTTGTCAAGCCCGACGAGGGCGTCGCGGAGTTCGGTCTGAAGAGCTGTTTCTATCAGGGACTGGGAAAGGCTGAAGGCGCACCCATGCCTCCTCATATTACTTGGTTGCACCAGCAGTATACCAAGTTGTGGTTGGAGACGGCCCTATACAAGGTTAGGAGGTAGATGTGGAAGGATCGGAGTGTACATACGGATATGAATATAATACCAGGCAATTTGATCACAAACCTTGACTGAGTGTAAGTACTTTGACTAACAAACTTTCAATGCAGACCGCACATAATCGCTTGGGAATGTATTCGGGTTCCGGCCAATGTCTCGGCACAAGTGTGAGGGAGACTTTTCAGTCATCCATGTACTTGACACAACATATCGTCTCAGCGTTCCCATTCGATAACAGCCATGATTGACGGAGCGTTCGGTCTGCATTGACCTCATACTCAAGATTTCCGGCTCAACGCCTGGGGTTCGCTGACTCTTTGGGGCTCCTCACTCGCAATTTAGCGGACTCGAAACATGCACGGCGACGAAATCAGCTCAGTGCGGCACGATTAGACGTCAAACGTATATCGCAAAGTGCTTAGACAGCCGCCAAGGCGCCTGAAACAAAAAGCTCCCATCTAGTACGTCCCATCTGGTGTTATGGAAGTCGTCTCAGCAGCCACCGTGACCAGGCGGATACGCTCAATTCCCGATATCCACATCATGTGGTAGGCAGCGGTTCTGGCGCATGACATCTCAACGTTATCAGGGAGGAGTGCTCGTCGTCAGTCGCCAGCAGGGTGCTATTGAAACGTCGTACAATTTGTCAACCGCAAGGACCTGACGCGTCGTGATTCTTGAAGGGGACGGGCGATGGCTTAAACCATTGGAGCTGAATTATGTAGCTGTCCCAAAGCTGCAATTCACTCGACGAAACAGGTTCAGTCCAGCCGCAGAGCTCTCAAAAAGCATGCTGATAAAGTTTGAGAGTGGATACGGTTACGCTTCCGCGGCCAAAGCGAACCCCCTGCTTGATGCAAAAGACAGATTGGATGGTGCCTTGAGGGTGTACTGGAAGGCAATGAGAAGAAAGTGGGCAGAGACGCGGACGGATTCGCTGAACGTCATTTCCTCTATGAGAGAATTGTATCCCTGGTCTGACCATCCGGCTTGCTGTCGTATGCAATGAGCCGGCTCACTAACTGGGGTCCTATGCTTCGAATCGAGTCCGTCTTTCTAATAGACGTCTTCCTAGTACACGAATCCCCATGCCTGGCGGCTCCGGAATTTGCGATGCGCGAGAACACACGGGTTCGATGACTGGCAGCCACATATACCTGCTGTCTCACTTGCCTATGCGACGGATTTCTCTTGTGTATTGCCGTAATCCAGACGGAGAATATCTGAGATGCCATCCATGTTGGAAACAGGGCAAGAGCCCCCGGTCATACCAGCATACCCCGGCGTTCGCGGACTCAGTCCCACAGATGGGCATTTGGCCCTCTATTGGTGATATCTAGGTTGGACCATGCCGCGTTTTCCGTGGCTTTCGGATCTCAGTTTTCGACTCTGTCAACCACGGTAGGTGTCAGAGTTTTGCAGAGACATCACTTAGGTGACAATTATCTGAAATGGGTATGTGGGAAATTCAAGCCAAAGGTCCGTGGGTCATCTGAGTCCAGTAGGTGTTGTCGAACAGTTACAATGTAGGCATCTGCCATGACCCAGCGAGGACGCCGTTGCACTCTACCATTGAAGCCAAGTAAATCCTTGTCACAAGGTGTTGCAAAACATGTCGAGTAGCTCGAACTCGACGGGGCTCAGAAGACAATAGGAGCGTCTGTTATCTTGCACGACCATCGGAAGATATTGTTGTGCTTTCCTGGTGGATAATATCTTGGTTGGCTGGCGAGGGAAGGACTGGGCCAGGTGAGTACAAAGAACAACAAAGGCGGCTTAAATATGAGCCGAAATTTGTCATTTGACTGAGGGCCAGCTTGGTTCTCTCTGGTTCTTTTTAGTAACTAGTGGCGTCAAGCTACAGAGAGCGAACCGTAGCACCAGCGGCACCAGCATAGTATGCAAACCTCGCGTGTGGGTAGTTCAATTCTCCGGCCATGCTGTGCAAACTGCAAAACTCAGTCTTCTGATAAAGGGGACGTGCTACATATGACTGGCAGTAGCTCGTTTCGATGATTGGCAAGCACGACACCAAGTCAGCGGTCTCCTGGTAAGCTGCAGTCGATATCCACATCAACCAATCTCAAGCTGAATTATGCAGGATGACGAATGAACAATGCGCCATGATTGGCTCGCGGATCTGAAGCCAACAGGCCGAAAGCAAATGCAGATATGGTATGTGATCGATGAGCAAGGAAGATGCAGGTTTGTATTTGCTTCTTCGCTATCGCGGGATTGCCGGATGGTCTATAAAAGGCAACCACAGCACCACGCTGACTTTGGCAACCACGACCCTGCCTTCTATTCACCATGGCTTGCACACCTGACAACTTCTCCTTCAATGACTTCAAATTTCCTCTGTTCCCAGAACGGCCCGAAACACATTTCAACACTATACCCTATCGTACCTGGGACCATGACTCTGACTGCTCGGAAACGATCGACCAAGTCATATCGGACTGGGAGGCTGTCACTGGAAAAAATGTTTCGAAGGCTCTTGGGGCCCGATCTCGCGATCTGCCACTCTATCTGGCCCCTGAATGCCCTCCGCATATTTTGCCTCGGTTTGTGAGGTTCGCATACATTGCTTTCTTCTGGGACGGTTGGTCGTATCCGTGATCCTGTCCTTGTATTATTCTGACATTTACTAGACGCCACAGACGCCGTCGATGCAACTGAGGTAGGTAATTCTATTGCAACTTCTTCCCATGATGCTGAAGAGTTCAGCATGAGAGGATCCAACTGGACTTGCGTGCGGCTATTCTCTCAGAGGTGAAGCTAGGACGGCACAACAAATGCGAGTTTGAGGTGAACAATCTCTATGTCCAGAGTCTCATGGCCCTTCTGGATGGGGTTGAAGATATTGGCTCTCATTTTAAAGCCAAATATGATGTTTTCGACTCAGGCCTTGCAGCCCAAATTGTGCCTCCATTGCAAACCGTGACTTGGGAGACCTACAAGGCACACAGAACCAAGACTGTCGGTGGCAAGTACGTATATTCAGCCACCCGAGAATTACGCTTGTGTAAACGAGGACACTGACTATGGTAACCAGAGTTCTGTCGAGACTGGTGCCTGCCATTAATGGCATCCGCTGCAGCGACGAGGAGCTTGACTCAGTAGCCCACATGATACAGTTGGGTGATCTGATTACGGGTCTGACAAATGACTTTCATAGCTTCCATAAAGAGTTCAACGAACATTTCCTGGCGGAAAATCTTGACTACATCCACAATGGAATGGCGGTCCTCATGAGTAATTATGGTTACGACGAACGTGAGGCGGAAAGCATCCTGAAGCAAGAGGTCCTGTCTTTGGAGAAACAACTGATGTCAGAGTATGAAGCGTGGAACTCCTCCGCAACACCAAAGTCGGACGAGCTGCGCCGGTACATGTTCATATCGATTCTCACTATCGGCGGCGTCAACCACTGGCAGTCTATCACACCGCGATACCACCGGAGTGACTTGACTACGACGGCTTTCGATCGAGCTCAACTAGTTGGACGAGGATATGATGGTAAAAGGCGGTTGGCAAATTGTCCTCCGCCAGTAATGGCCCTTACGCTAAAAACAAATGATGACCTAGGGACGCATAGCCCGCTGGAGACCCTTCAAGAGGTCGTCAGTGCAGTCGACTCTCGGCACCAAGAGATTTTGGCCCCATTTGAGAAAGCGCCGGCTGAACAGGTACGCTCTTCACCCGCAGGGTGTTCTGATACTTTCAGATACTAAACGGGGCAGATTGTCCTGGCTCCGTGGGAGTACATACGGTCTCTTCCTGGGAAGAAAACGCTGGGCCGTGTAATTGAGTGCCTTGAAATATGGTTTACCTTGTCTGAGAACTCAACGGACATCATCCGAGAGTCTACAAGGGTTCTCTTCGATGCGACATTAATGTAGCTTCCCTATCCCGCTGATTGACCGCATCGCTAACAACCCAGGCTCGACGACATACAAGACGGGTCGCAGCTTCGTCGAGGAAGACCAGTAGCACACGCCGTCTTTGGCCAGCCGCAGACTGTCAACAGTGCGACATATCTCTTCGTCAAAGGTAGTCGGCAGTTAAAGGGTCTAAAGCGGGACAATGAGTGTGGAGAGGTATTCTTAGGTGTGTATCTGATAGCAAGACGGCTATGTTCCTCCACTTATCCGCTCTGCAGACGAGCTTGAAACCCTCGCCTTTGGACAAGGCCTAGAACTATATTGGAGGTTCAACACTATACTTCCCTCAACAAAGGACTACCTTGTCATGGTAGACAACAAGACAGGGGGCTTTTTTGGCTAGTTCTCAGACTCCTAGAAGTTGAATCGGAATCCGAGCCGAATCCTGAGCTTCTCCACCTGTTCACCCTGCTTGGACGATACTATCAGATTCGAGATGACTATATGAACCTGGCTTCAGAAGAGGTACCTTGCGCCCTCAATTGGCATGCACCTTGACTAACCCGTCGCCTCTCAGTATACTGCAAAAAAGGGCTTCTGCGAGGACCTATCCGAGGGCAAATTCTCGTTCCCTCTTATCCACTTGCTCCAGACTATCGCTTCTCCGGAGCGCATCCGAGGGGTATTATTCAATCGCGACGGCAAAGTCGAGCTCTCAGTTGAAACAAAACAATTTGTCCTGGATGAGATGAAAGAAGCTGGAAGCCTTTCTTACACCAAGCAAATACTAGATGAGCTATTCGATGCCATGCTGGAAACTTTGGACAATGTGGAAGCAAAGCTGGGCCAGAACAAAAAGCTACGAATCTTCCTTTTATGGCTGAAGATCTAGTCGTCGTCGGCGGCATTACATTTACTGCACCATTGTCTTCGTGTTTCGTGTTATCGCGCCAGAAATTGATACCATGCACTCATTTCACTCCCTCACCTTAAGCCAACATAGTGCTTTTTAAACAGTCTATCGTGCACTTCAATAACTTATTTCAAAAATCCTCGCGATGCGAAGCCTTCCTCTGACTCCTTCCCACACTCGCCCCCTGTCCCGCCGGCGCATCCCCCATCGTAGCATCAACATCCCCCTGCGAGACGATCTTCGATCTTCCCAACTTTGTCGCACCAGTTTCATTCTCAATATCGTCCTCCTTTACGATTCCCTGGTTCCCGCGCGGCGATTGGTAGCGCAGGAGTGCGTAGCCGCCGCCGATTACGGAGGCTATGGCCATGAATGCTATGTTGCGGGAGGATCTGGATGGGGATAGGATATTGTTAGCTGTGTGGGATTTGCGAGGATGTGGATCCTGTTGCGGAATCCTGAGTGGAGTAGAGGAAGGAGTATGGAGGAAGGGATATGGATACGGATATGGCTGAACTCACGTTGCGGGCGATGAGCTCTTGCCCATGTTCATACTTGTCAGAGGCATTTTGAACTTGAGAGTTGTTTTCTGGCTCGCAATCGGTATATGTTTCTCCAAAAGAAATTGTAGAATTGCTAGAGATGAGTCCTCCCAGCAGAGCAGGTTAAGTTATGTATCTACCCGTCAGCCATAGCGGGCCTCGCCACGATGACGCTGGCATGAGGGTGCAATGACGACCGCGTGTCCCGACTTTGATGGGATGAAGGTATTGTCGGCGCATCTTATCTGATCCGCCAATCGCCGGGCGTGATCGGAATTTCATATGGGGCGTGTTGCCCGGGGGGAAGGGGTTACATAGTGAAAATCTCCCTGGGCTTTTACTATCCAAGATACCTAAGAAGAGCGATGAGATCCTTATTTCGACCGATTCTCCATGATATCTTCTTGGGCTGCGTCACCAATTGACTCAGGATCTTGGAATGGAAGGAGCGACTCGGACGGGGAGCCCTGTGGTTCTTTCCTTGCAGAACCCGGTCTTCGGTCGCTCCTTCCTTTTTGGTGGAGCTCACAGTTGATTGCCTCAATCGGAAAGGAACAATATGTTTTCAAGTGCAGCTCCCAGCGTCCGTAAATTCACCCGACCATTGACTTGGGAATAGGGATGACTTCGTCACCCCAAGTTCTACAGATGCACGGCCGGAGGGGCATCCGACATTAGTGTCAAGTATGTCAAAGTGGCTGAAGGCAGCATGTGTTTACGTCCTGAAAAGCGGAGGCTTCTGTGCGTGACAAAGTATGGTAGGCCTGCTCTCATGATCAACTCTATTACTCATTCACCCTTTAAAACTCGCCGGGATGCGAGAGACCATCTCGCTCGAAAACCCCCGTGAAGGAAATAACACAGCATAGCAGCGCACCGACAATGGCGTCACACATTCTGAATTTACCTGTCGAGCTCCGGCTACCGATATATGAGGAGCTACTTGTATCTCCAGAGCCCATTACTTTGACTCAGTATCGCGAAGATCAACCTAAGATCAAAGGCGCGAAGGAGGGTTTTCTAATCACGTCTACACGCCCCGAAAAGCCCAAATTGTGGGTTTCAGTGCCAGTCGGCCAGGGGATGCATGAGCTAGATAGCACGCCATCTGACCACGCTCGTCCATTGAGCAAAGAACCAGACGCCTCTGCTCTGTGTCATGTTTTGCATTTTGTCGATGACCTTTCGGACCTCTTCTCACTTGCACTCGTGATCCATGCCACATATACGGCTTTCAAGTCAAAAGAACTTGCTCTCACTAAAAGCACACTTCTAAGAAATTCGCCTCCGGCGTGGGAGCTGCGAGAGGTGACTGAGATGCCATGGAACTCTCGAAGCTCCCCAGGATGCCAATCACTAGCGGTTAGCTTGTACATTCGTCATTATAACCGAGATCTCTGTCATCTGGCCGCAATCAAGTCCCTGCTCGAAACCCACTGTCAACCTCTCCTTAGCAAACCGATTATTGACGGTCTACGCAACCCCCACAGTCTCGAGGCTGCAGAGGTAGACGCCGCGATCTGGCGCGTCTTCACATTCTGCCATCTGTTTGGAAACAGAAAGGAGAGAGAACAGGACATCCAGGGTCAGCAGCAATGGCTTCGAGGCGAGGGCCAATCAGTCGAGATAGACCTTCCGCCAATATGTCAAACCACACCAGACCCAGCCGATTTCAACACGGTGCTGTTTACCCCTCCTAGTGGATTTGCACAGGGGAACCCTGGTGGTCTCTCACGGCGACAACTTCTAAACATTCTTGATATCTGGATAGCAATGGGCGCACTGCTAGACTTCCTCCGGCAGGAAACTGAGCGTGCGCGGCGGTATGGACTGTTCGATTGTGCTGTTCCAGCTATACGTAGCCCTAAGCAGGAAGTACAGGCACTGAGTAAGACCCTATGCCCTGATGCGTCTGGCATCATTGTTAATATCAGGCTCAGAATACAGGATCCTGGCTCGACTTCATCCCAACACTAGGCCCAGCAGCAATTCTGGAACTTGCACCGCTCGGGTCAAAGTCAGATCCAGATGTTGCCTTTGCGCGGGCGAGTTCAAACGGCTGGACAAATTGGGTACCTTCTTCTTTGAGGGACCCTCGGGCGAATTTTCTGATTAGAGCTGTGCGGAGCGTGCTGCGTGAGTTGCCTGACAATGGACATGACCGGGTGAACGCGATATCCTTAGCAGATACGACCGACGGAGAGGCTTCACTCTAGCGCTTTCTTTTTACGCTTTACGTGACCACGATGATGTACTCTAGATTCAATATCGTTGTTTTATCTATTATCATTTTCAATTCAATAATTCCAATCTGAATGGCTGATGCTCTTGGTTACATTCGTCCAAGATTGCACTCTACATGGACATAATCTGCAGCCCGTTGGACAACCCTAGACAAACGCCAGACCGCTGTAGGCTATTCACTGCTGCCAGTTTACACGCCATGTCCCGACTAGCCCTCAACAGTAACAGAACGCTTGGCCCTAGTAAACCATCAACATCAATCTACCGCCCCAGAAAGCAACAGGTGTCACGAAGGCTGATTCTCGGATTAACACAGCTGCCTTACAAAGTTTCACTCATTAGCAGGGTATTCCCTACATACTCCCTCACGCTGATCAACAGAACAGCGTTGCCTAAACGCCGGGCTGCTAATGTCCCGGGTAATGGGGCTCTTGCAGCTGGTACCACACTATCAATACGACACATCGCTTAAAAAAATAAAATAATAAATAAAAAAAAAAAAAAAAAAAAAAAAAAAAAAAAAAAAAAAAAAA